>NW_024753079.1:0-60042 GCF_018991925.1 Homarus americanus
GTGAGGGCGGACACCCCTTCAGTGACATGACCAGGGTGTGAGGCCAGGCACCCCTTTAGTGACATGACCCGGGGTGTGAGTGCCGGGCACCTTCAGCACTATGACCCGGGGTGTGAGGGCCAGGCACCCCTTCAGTGCCATGACCCGGGGTGTGAGCGGGCTCCCTTCAGTGCCATGACCGGGGTGTGAGGCGGACACCCCTCAGTAACCCGGGTGAGAGGGCCGGGTTCCCTTTCAGTGTCATGAACCTGGGTGTGAGGGCCCGGACACCCCTTCACATGACCCGGGGTGTCAGGGCCGGGCACCCCTCAGCACCATGACCCGAGTGTGAGGGCCGGGCACCCCATAAGTGACATGAACGGGGTTTTAGGGCCGGGCACGCTTCAGTATGAAACAGGGTGTGGGGCAGGGCACCCTACAGTGTTATGAACCGGTGTGTGAGGGCCGGGCACCCTACATGACCCGGGGTGTAAGGCCGGGCACCCCTTCAGCACCATCACCCGGGGTGTGAGGGCAGGCACTTCAGTATCATGCCCGGAGTGTGAGATGGGCACCCCAGTGACATGACCCGGGGTGTGAGGGCCGGGCACCCTTTCAGTGACATGACCCGGGGTGTGAGGGCCAGGCACCCTAAAGCACCCTGACCCGGGGTGTGAGGGCCGGGCACCCCTTCAGTGCCATGACCCGGGGTGGCCGGGCACCCTTCAGTGTCACGAATCGGGGTGTGAGGCCGGGCACCCCTTCAGTGTAACGAATCGGGGTGAGGGCTGGGCGCCCTTCAGTGCCATGAACGCGGGTGGAGGGCACCCCTACAGTGCTGCGAACCGGGGTGTGAGGGCCGCACCCTTCAGTGCCATGAATCGGGGTATGAGGGCTGGGCACCCTTCAGGCACCATGACCCGTGGTGTGAGGGCCGGCACCAATCCAGCACCATGGCTCCGGTGAGGGCCGACACCCTTTCAGTGACATGACCCGGGGTGTGAGGGCCGGGCACCCCTTTAGTGACATGACCCGGGGTGTGAGTGCCGGGCACCCCTTCAGCACTCTGACCCGGGGTGTGAGGGCTGGGCACCCTTCAGTGCCATGACCCGGGTGTGAGGCTGGCCCTTCAGTGCCATGACCCGGGGTGTGAGGGCTGACACCCCTTCAGACATGACCCGGGGTGAGAGGGCTGGTTCCCTTTCAGTGTCATGAACCTGGTGTGAGGGCCTGGCACCCCTTCACATGACCCGGGGTAGAGGGCCGGCACCCCTTCAGCACCATCACCCGGGGTGTGAGGGCCAGGCACCCCTTCAGTATCATGAACCGGATGGAGAGGATGGGCACCCTTTGAGTGCCATGAATCGGGTGTGAGGTCCGGGCACCCTTCAGCACCATGACCCAGGGTGTGAGGGCCGGGCACCAATCCAGCACCATCGCCCGGGGGTGGGCCAGGCACCTTCAGTGCCATGACCAGGAGTGAGAACTGTGCACCCCTTCAGTGACATGACCCGGGTGGAGGGCCGGGCACCTTTCAGTGACATGATCCGGGGTGTGAGGCCGGGCACCCCTTCAGTGTCATGAATCGGGGGTGTGAGGGCCGGGCAGCCTTTCAGTGCCATGAAAACGTGTGGAGGGCCGGGCACCCCTACAGTGCTGCGAACCGGGTGTGAGGCCGCACCCTTCACATGACCTGGGGTGTGAGGGTCGGCACCCATTCAGTGAATGAATCGGGTGTGAGGGCTGGGCACCCCTTCAGCACCATGACCCAGGTGTTAGGGGCTGGCACCCTATCAGCACCATGACACGGGGTGTGAGGGCTGGAAACGTCAACCCCATGACCCTGGGTGTGAGGGCCGGCACCTTTAGGTCCATGACCCGGGGTGTCATGCCGTGCACCCCTTCAGACATGAACCGGGGTGGAGGGCTTGGCACCCTTTAGTGACATACCCGGGGTGTGAAGGCTGGCACCCTCCAGCACCATGACCCGGGTGTGTGAGGGCCAGGCACCCCTTCAGTGCCATGACCCGGGGTGAGGGCTGGGCACCCCTTCAGTGACATGAATCGGGGTGTGAGGGCCGGGCACCACTTTAGGTACATACTAGTGTGAGGGCCGGGCAAAGCTTCAGTGCCTGGCCAGGGGTGAGAGGGCCGGGCACCTCATCATGCCATGACCAGGGGTGTGAGGGCCGGCACCCCTTAAGTGCCATGAAATGGGGTGTGAGTGCCGGCACCCATACAGTGCTTTGAACCAGGGTGTGAGGGTCGGGCACCCCTTCACATGACCCGGGTGTCAGGCTGGGCACCCTCCAGCACCATGACCCGGAGGTGAGGACCGGTCACCCCATATGACATGAACCGGGGTTTTAGGCCGGGCACCCTTATGACATGAAAGCGGTGTGGGGGGCAGGGCACCTCACAGTGTTATGAACTGGGAGGCCGGGCACTTTCACATGACCCGGGTGTGGGGCCGGGCACCCTTCTGCACCATGACCTGGTGAGGGCCAGGCACCCCTTCAGTGCCATGACCCGGAGTGTTGAGAGCTGGGCACCCCTTCAGTGACATGACCTGTGTGAGGGCAGGGCTTTTTCAGTGTCATGACCTGGGTGTGAGGGCCGGCACCCCTCCAGCACCATGACCCTGGGTGTGAGGGCAGGCACCCTTTAAGTGCCATGACCTGGGTGTGAGGGCCGGGCACCCTTCAGTGTCACGAATCCCGGTGTGAGGGCCGGGCGCCCTTTCAGTGCCATGAACGGGGTGTGAGGCCGGGCACCCTTTACAGTGCTGCGAACCCGGTGTGAGGGCCGGCACCGTTTCCATGCCATGAATCGGGGGTATGAGGGCTGGCACCCCTTCAGCACCATGACCCGTGGTGAGGGCTGGCACCAATCCAGCACCATGGCCCGGGGTGTGAGGGCCGGACACCCCTTCAGTGACATGACCCGGGATGTGAGGGCTGGCACCCCTTTAGTGACATGACCCGGGTGTGAGGGCCGGCACCCCTTCAGCACTATGACCTGGGGAGGCCGCACCCCTTCAGTGCCATGACCCGGGGTGTGGAGAGCTGCCCCCTTCAGTGCCATGACCCGGGGTGTGAGGGCTGACACCTTCAGTGACATGACCCGGGGTGAGAGGGCCGGGTTCCCTTTCAGTGTCATGAACCTGGGTGTGAGGCCGGGCACCCCTTCACATGACCCAGGGTGTCAGGCCGCACCCCTCCAGCACCATGACCCGGTGTGTGAGGCCGGGCACCCCATAAGTGACATGAACCGGGGTTTTAGGGCCGGGCACTCCTTCAGTGACATGAAACGGGGTGTGGGGCAGGGCACCCTATAGTGTTATGAACCGGGGTGTGAGGGCCAGGCACCCTTTCACATGACCCGGGGTGTAGGGCCGGGCACTCCTTCAGTACCATCACCCGGGGTGTGAGGCCAGGCACCCCTTCAGTATCATGACCCGGAGTGTGAGGCTGGGCACCTTCAGTGACATGACCCGGGGTGTGAGGTCAGGCACCCTTTCAGTGACATGACCCGGGGTGTGAGGCCAGGCACTCCTCCAGCACCTGACCCGGGTGTGAGGGCCGGGCACCCCTTCAGTGCCATGACCCGGGGGTGAGGGCACCCCCTTCAGTGTCACGAATCGGGGTGTGAGGCCGGGCACCTTCAATGCTGCAGGGGTGTGAGGGCCGGGCACCCTTTCAGTGCCATGAATCGGGGTGTGAGGCAGGGCACCCCTTCAGAACCATGACCCGGGGTGTGAGGCCGAGCACCAATCCAGCACCATCGCCCGGGTGTGAGGCCAGGCACCCCTTCAGTGCCATGAACAGGAGTGTGAGAACTGTGCACCTTTCAGTGACATGACCCGGGGTGTGAGGGCCGGTCACCCTTTCAGTGACATGAAACAGGGTGTGGGCCGGGCACCCCTACAGTGCTGCGAACCGGGGTGTGAGGGCCAGGCACCCCATCAGTGTCATGAATCAGGGTGTGAGGGCCAGGCACCCCTTCAGTGCCATGAAACAGGGTGTGGGCCGGGCACCCCTACAGTGCTGCGAACCGGGGTGTGAGGGCCAGGCACCTTTAGGTCCATGACCCGGGGTGTCATGGCCGTGCACCCTTCAGTGACATGAACCGGGGTGTAGGGCCGGGCACCCTTTCAGTGACATGACCCAGGGGTGTGAGGGCCACGCACCCCTTCAGTGTCATGACCCGGGGTGTGAGGACGGGCATCCCTTCAGCACCAAGACCCAGGGTGTGAGGGCAGCACCCTTCATTGCCATGACCCGGTGTGAGGGCCGGGCACTCTTTCAGTGTCATGAACCTGGGTGTGAGGGCCGGGCACCCTTAAGTGCCATGAAACAGGAGTGTGAGTGCCGGGCACCCTTCAGTGCTTTGATCCAGGGTGTGAGGGCCGGGCACCCATCAGCACCATGACGGTGTGTGAGGGCCGGGAAACGCTTCAACCCCATGACCTGGGTGTGAGGGCGGGCACCCCTTTAGGTCCATGACCCGGGGTGTCATGGCCGTACACCCCTCAGTACATGAACCGGGGTGTGAGGGCCGGGCACCCTTTCAGTGACATGACCCAGGGTGTGAGGGCGGGCATCCTTTCAGTGACATGACCTGGGTGTGTGAGGGCCGGACCCCTCAGCACCATGACCCGGGGTGTGAGGGCCACGCACCCCTTCAGTGTCATGACCGGGGTGTGAGGACGGGCATCCCTTCAGTGCCATGACCGGGGTGGGGCCAGGCACCCCTTCAGTGACATGACCCGGGGTGTGAGGGCCGGGCACACTCTCAGTGTCATGAACCTGGGTGTGAGGGCAGGCACCCCTTAAGTGCCATTAGAAGCAGGTGTGAGGCCAGGCACCCCTATGACAAGAATCGGGGTGTGAGGGCCGGGCACCCCATCAGCACCATGACCCTGTGTGTGAGGGCCGGGAAACGCTTCAACCCATGACCTGGGTGAGGCCAGGCACCCCTTTGGTCCATGAACCGGGGTGTCATGGCCGTGCACCCTTCAGTGACATGACCCAGGGTGAGGGCCGGGCACCCTTTCAGTGACAAGACCAGGGTGTGTGAGGGCCGGGCACCCCTCCAGCACCATGACCCGGGGTGTGAGGGCCACGCACTTCAGTGTCATGACCCGGGGTGTGAGGGACGGGCATCCTTCAGCAACAAGACCCGGGGTGAGGGCCGGGCACTCTTTCAGGGTCATGAAACGGAGGTGTGTGCCAGGCACCCATGCAGTGCTGAACCAGGGTGAGAGGGCCGGCACCCCTTCACATGACCTGGGGTGTCAGGGCCGGGCACCCCTTTCATTACCCGGGGTGTGAGGGCCGGGCACCCCATAAGTGACATGAACCGGGGTGTTAGGGTCGGGCACCCTTTCAGTGCCATGAAACGGGGTGTGGGGGCATGGCACCCCGTGTTAGGAAGCAGGGTGTGAGGGCCGGGCACCCCTTCATAGGGTGTAGGGCCAGGCACCCCTTCAGCACCATGACCCCGGGTGTGAAGGCCAGGCACCCCTTCAGTGCCATGACCCGGAGTGTGAGAGCTGGGCACCTCTTCAGTGACATGACCCGGTGAGTGAGCGGGCACCCTCCAGCACCATGGCCTGGGGTGTGAGGCCAGGCACCCTTCAGTGTCATGACCCAGGTGTGTCAGGGCCTGACACCCCTCCAGCACCATGGCCTGGGGTGTGATGGCGGTCACGCTTCAGCACCATGACCCGTGGTGGGAGGCCGGGCACCAATCCAGCACCATGGCCCGGGGTGTGAGGGCCGGACCTTCAGTGACATGACCCGGGGTGTGAGGGCCAGGCACCTTTAGTACATGACCCGGGGTGTGAGGGCCGGGCACCCCTTCAGCACTATGACCCGGGGTGTGAGGGCCAGGCACCCCTTCAGTGCCATGACCCGGGGTGTGAGCCCGGGCTCCCCTTCAGTGCCATGACCCGGGGTGTGGGGCCGGGCACCTCGTGGGCCTTCAGTGACATGACCCGGGGTGAGAGGGCCGGGTTCCCTTTAAGTGTCATGAACCTGGGTGTGAACCCTTCACATGACCCGGGGTGTCAGGGCCAGGCACCCTCAACACCATGATCCAGAGTGTGAGGGCCGGGCACCCCATAAGTGACATGAACCGGGGTTTTAGGGCCGGGCACCCCTACAGTGTTATGAACCGGGGTGTGAGGCCGGGCACCCTTCACATGACCCGGGGTGTAAGGGCAGGCACCCCTTCAGTGCCATGACCAGGAGTGTGAGAACTGCACCCCTTCAGTGACATGACCCGGGGTGTGAGGCCGGGCACCCTTTCAGTGACATGATCCAGGGTGTGAGGGCCGGGCACCCCTCAGCACCATGACCCGGGGTGTGACGGCCAGGCACCCCTTTAGTGCCATGACCCGGATGTGAGGGCCGGGTTCCCCTTCAGTGTCATGAATCAGGGTGTGAGGCCGGGCACTCTTTCAGTGCCATGACCCAGGGATGTGAGGCAGGGCACCCCTTCAGTGTCATGAATCGGGGGTGTGATGGCCGGGCACCCTTTCAGTGCCATGAATCAGGGTGTGAGGCCGAGCACCAATTTCAGTACATGACCAGGGGTGTTTGGGCCGGGCAAACCTTCAGCACCATCGCCGGGTGTGAGGCCAGGCACCCCTTCAGTGCCATGACCAGGAGTGTGAGAACTGTGCACCCCTTCAGTGACATGACCCGGGGTGTGAGGCGGGCACCAATCCAGCACCATCGCCGGGGTGTGACACCCTTCAGTGCCATGACCAGGAGTGTGAGAACTGTGCACCTTCAGTGACATGACCCGAGGTGTGAGGCCGGGCCCCTTTCAGTGACATGATCCAGGGTGTGAGGGCTGGGCACCCTCCAGCACCATGACCCGGGGTGTGACGGCCGGGCACCCTTTAGTGCCATGACCCGGGATGTGAGGGCCAGGCACCCGGCACCCCTTCAGTGCCATGAAGCAGGGTGTGAGGGCCGGGCACCCCTACAGTGCTGGGAACCGGGGTGTGGGCGGGCCCCTTCACATGACCTGGGGTGTGAGGGTCGGGCACCCCTTCAGTGCCAAGAATCGGGGTGTGAGGGCCGAGGCGCTTCAACCCCATGACCCTGGGTGTGAGGGCCGGGCACCTCTTTAGGTCCATGACCCGGGGTGTCATGGCCGGGCACCCCTTCAGTGACATGAACCGGGGTGTGAGGGCCAGGCACCCCTTTAGTGACATGACCCGGGGTGTGAAGGCCGGGCACCCCTCAGCCCATGACCCGGTGTGTGAGGCCAGGCACCCTTCAGTGCCATGACCCGGGGTGTGAGGGCCGGGCAATATTCAGTGACATGATCCGGGTGTGAGGGCCGGGCACCCTTTCAGTGACATGACCGGGATGTGGTGGGCACCCGTTCAGTGACATGACCCGGGGTGTGAAGGCCGGGCACCCCTCCAGCACCATGACCCGGGGTATGAGGGCCGGGCACCCCTTTAGTGCTATGACTCGGGGTGTGAGGGCCGGGCACCACTTTAGGTACATGACCAGGGGTGTGAGGCGGGCAAACCTTCAGTGCCATGGCCAGGGGTGTGAGGGCCTGGCACCTCATCAGTGCCCATGACCAAGGGTGTGAGGACCGGGCACCGTTCAGTGCCATGAATCAGGTGTGATGTCAGGGGACCCATTCAGCTCCATGACCCGGTATGTGAGGGCGGGCACCCTTTCAGTGACATGACCCTGGGTGAGGGCAGGCACCCTTTCAGTGACATGACCCGGGTGTGAGGGCCGGGCACCCCTCCAGCACCATGACCCGGGGTGTGAGGGCCGGGCACCACTTCATTGACATGACCCAGTGTGAGGGCCGGGCACCCCTTAGTACATGACCCGGGGTGTGACGGCCGGGCACCCTTCAGCACCATGACCCGGGGTGTGAGGGCCGGGCTCCCCTTCAGTGCCATGTCCAGGGGTGTGAGGCTGGGCACCCCTTCAGTGACATGACCAAGGGTGTCAGGACGGGCACCGTTCAGTGCCATGAATCGGGTGTGATGTCGGGGACCCCTTCAGCTCCATGACCCGGTATGTGAGGGCAGGCACCCTTTCAGTGACATGACCCGGGTGTGTGAGGGCCGGGCACCCCTCAGCACCATGACCCGGGTGAGGACCTGGACCCCTTCAGTGTCATGACCCGGGGTGTGAGGGACAGGTATCTTTCAGCACAAGACCCGGGTGTGAGGGCCCGGCACCCCTTCATTGCTCTGACCCGGGATGTGAGGTCAGGCTCCCTTCAGTGCCATGACCCGGGGTGTGAGGCCAGGCACTTCAGTGACATGACCCGGGGTGTGAGGGCCGGGCACCCTTTCAGTGTCATGAACCTGGGTGTGAGGGCCGGGCACCCCTTAAGTGCCATGAGCAGGTGTGAGTGCAGGCACCCATACAGTGCTTTGAACCAGGGTGTGGGCCGGGCACCCCTTCACATGACCCAGGGTGTCAGGGCCAGGCACCCCTACTACCCAGGGTGTGAGGCCGGGCACCCCATAAGTGACATGAACCCGGGTGTTGGGGTCAGGAACCCCTTCAGTGCCATGAAAGGGGTGTGAGGGCCAGGCACCTTCAGTGCCATGCCGGAGTGTGAGCTGGGCACCTCTTCAGTGACATGACCCGGAGTATGAGGGCCGGGCACCCTTTCAGTGACATGACCGGGGTGTGAGGCAGGCACCCCTCCAGCACCATGGCCTGGGGTGTGAGGCCAGGCACCCCTTCAGTGTCATGACCCAGGTGTGTCAGGGCCTGACACCTCTCCAGCACCATGGCCCGGGGTGTGATGGCCGGGCACCTTTCAGTGCCATGAATCAGGGTGTGAGGCCGAGCACCAATTTCAGTACATGACCAGGGTCAGTGCCATGGAAAACGGGGTGTGAGGGCCGGGCACCCCTACAAAGGCGAACCGGGGGTGGGTGAGGGCTGGGCACCAGCCAGTGCTATGAACTGTGTGGAGGGCTGGCACCCCTTCAGCACCATGTCCCGGGGTGTGAGGGCCGGGCACTAATCCTGCACCATAGCCCGGGATGTGAATGCCGGACACCCCTTCAGTGACATGACCCGGGGTGTGACGGCCGGGCACCCCTTCAGTGATATGACCCGGGATGTCAGGGCCGGGCACCCCATCAGCACCATGACCCGGGGTGTGAGGGCCAGGCACCCCTTCAGTGCCATGACCCGGAGTGTGAGAACTGTGCACTGTAGTGAGGGGTTGTCAGACCACAGCTTACATCTCAGAAACTCCAGTCTGACCGGACATTAGCCGAGGGCAAAAGTATAGGGTAACTCTGCGGTTGACCAAGGATGGTAAATCAGCCTAGCTCCCCTCCCATGTGACATGTGGCCCCAACAAAACATGTAAGAAGGCACCAGCTGACCCTCTTCCGATATACAATAACCTACTCTCTGAACAAAGGCCGGACCTGACCTCACAATTAGCCAGGTCACTTGTAACCCTTGGAGCCCAACTCAAGGCCTCTCGTGTTACACGGCCCCACCTGACGACTTCTCCTTACATCTCAGAAACTCCAGTCTGACACGACGTTTGGGAAGTCAAGTGTAGGGGAACTCTCACGGTTGCTCTCCCAATATACACATGGCCCCACCTGATGACTTTCCCAGATAGTTCTGAAAAAGTCCAGGCCTGACCGCACATTTGCGGGGTCAAAATGTAAGGAGACCCTTCGCCGCCCCCCCAGGCCAGCTGAACCTGACGGCTCGCTTCCCAATATATAGGACGTCCTGGTCCTCCCTCCACGATTTGGCAGAGAGAGAGTTGTCTTGTAACAAGGTGGCCAGCTACGACACCACCAGGCCTGCTCGAGCCGAAGTCAGAGGCCGGAGGCAAGTCGCCTCCGGTCAGGACCGAGACTTCCCTCCGGTGTCCCAGCTAAGCAGTCGCCCACCCGACACCAGTGTCCCCAATAAGCAGTCGCCCTCCCGACACCAGTGTCCCAGCTAAGCAGGCGCCCTCCCGACACCAGTGTTCCAGCTAAGCAGTCTCCCTGCTAGGCCTCCCCTAGGTCACGTGAGTGTTTGTCAGAGCTTTCCATGGGATGAGTTACCTACGTGGGAAGTGTATTCATTTCATGTTCGTGTCCGAGAATCAGAGTGTCTAGTAACGTAATATGATGTCCTGGTAACGTAAATATAATGTCCTAGTAACTTCAATAGAAGGTGTTATTAATGTGTCCATGTCATGTTCGTGATTAATAAACAGTTGTAACGAAGCAGTGTTTGAGAAGTCGCCTTTAAGAACGTAATAGATGTGTATTGACGTGTAAGACACGACCAGTGTACGATAAGAGTAAATAACTATCACGGCCACGCTACCAAAGTCTTTCTCTCTTTATACTCTTATACTATCAATATTCTACCTATATGTAATCTTCTTCTTGCTAAGTTTGTCGCATTACAGCACCCCTTCAGTTTCATGACCCAGGGTGTGAGGGCCGGGCACCCTTTCAGTGACATGACCCTGGGTGTGAGGGCCGGGCACCCCTCCAGCACCATGACCCGGGGTGTAAGGGCCAGGCACCCCTGCAGTGCCAGGACCCGGAGTGTGAGAGGTGGGCACCCCTCCAGCACCATGACTTGGGGTGTGAGGGCCGGCACCCTTTAGTGCTATGACCCGTGAGGCCGGGCACCACTTGAGTACATGACCAGGGTGTGAGGGCCGGCAAACCTTCAGTGCCATGACCCGGGGTGTGAGGGCCGGGCACAACATCAGTGACATGACCCGGGAGGCCGCAGCCTTTAGTGACATGACCCGGGGTGAGGGCCGGGCACCCCTTCAGCACCATGACCCGGGGTGTGAGGGCTGGGCACCAGTGCCATGAATCGGGGGTGTGAGGGCCGCACCCTTTCACATTACCCGGGGTGTGTGAGGGCTGTGCACCCTCCAGCACCATGGCCTGGGGTGTGAGGCCGGCACCCTCAGTGTCATGACCATGGTGTGTCAGGGTCTGACACCCCTCCAGCACCATGGCCTGGTGAAGGCCGGGCACTCTTTCAGTGCCATGAATCGGGGTGAGGGCCGCACCACTTTAGGTACATGACCAGGGGTGTGAGGGCTGGCACCCTTCAGTGCCATGACCCGGAGGATGGGCACCTCCAGCACCATGACTGTGGGAGGGCTGCACCCCTTGTGCATGACCGGGGTGTGAGGGCCGGCACCCCTTCAGTGACATGACCCGGGGTGTGAGGGCCTGGCACCTTCAGTGCCATGGACCCGAGTGACAGCTGGGCACCCCTTCAGTGACATGACCCGGGGTGTGAGGGCTGGCACCCTTTCAGTGCCATGAAATGGGGTGTGAGGGCTGGCCACCCCTACAGTGCTGCGAACTGTGTGAGGCCGGGCACCCTTTCAGTACCATGAATCGGGGTGTGAGGGCCGCACCCCTTCAGCACCATGACCCGGGTGTGAGGGCAGGGCACCAATCGAGCACCATGGCCCGGATGTGAGGGCCGGGCACCCCTTCAGTGACATTACCCGGGTTGTGAAGGCCCGGCACCCCATCAAGACCATGACCCGGGGTGTGAGGGCCGGGCACCCTTTCAGTGCCATGAAATGGGGTGTGAGGGCCGGCCACCCCTACAGTGCTTCGAACCGGGGTGTGAGGGCCGGGCACCCTTTCAGTACCATGAATCGGGGTGTGAGGGCCGGGCACCCCTTCAGCACCATGACCCGGGGTGTGAGGGCCGGGCACCAATCGAGCACCATGGCCCGGGATGTGAGGGCCGGACACCCTTTTAGTGACATGACCCGGGGTGTGACGGCCGGGCACCCCTTCAGTGACATGACCCGGGGTTTGAGGGCCGGGCACCCCATCAGCACCATGACCCGAGGTGTGAGGGCCGGGCACCGCTTCAGCACCATAACCCGGGGTGTGAGGTCCAGGCACCCCTTCAGTGCCATGGTGGGGTGTGAGGCGGTGCCTCAGCACCATGACACAGGGGTGTGAGGCCGGGCACCAATCAGCACCATGACCAGGGGTGTGAGGCCGAGCACCCTTTCAGTGACATGACCCAGGGGTGTGAAGGCCAGGCACCCTCAGCACCATGACCCCGGTATGAAGGCCAGGCACCCCTTGGAGTGCTATGACCCCGGGGTGTTAGGGCCGGGCACACTTTAGGTACATGACCAGGGGGTGTGAGGCCTGGCAAACCTTGAAGTGCCATGGCCGGGGGTGTGAGGCCGGGCACCTCATCAGTGCCAGAATTGGCGAGGCAGGGCACCACTTCAGTGACATGACCCGGGAGTGTGAGGCCAGGCATCGTGACATGACCCGGTGTGTGAGGCGGGCACCCCTTCAGCACCATGACCCCGGGTGTGAGGGCGGCTCCCCTTCAGTGCCGGCCAGGGGTGTGAGGGCTGGGCACCCTTTCAGTGACATGACCAAGGGTGTGAAGACCGGGCACCCGTTCAGTGCCATGAATCGGGGTGTGATGTCCGGGCACCCCTTCAGTGTCACGAATCGGGGTGTGAGGGCCGGGCACCCTTTCAGTGCCATGAAATGGGGTGTGAGGGCTGGGCACCCCTACATTGCTGCGAACCCGGGTGTGAGGGCCGGGCACCCCTTCAGCACCATGACCCGGGATGTGAGGGCCGGACACCATTTTAGTGACATGACCCGGGGTGTGACGGCGGGGCACCCCTTCAGTGACATGACCCGGGGTTTGAGGGCCGGGCACCCCATTGTATGTATATTATGTATGCTGGATTATGTATTATGTATGTATATTATGTATGTGCTCCATTTATATTTATTCAGCCTAGCTAGCAGCGTGTGGCAATGTTATTACCATATCCCACATGCTTAATTAATGTGCCTGGCGACGTATGGAAGCTGCTAATGTATCACTTGCCATACGTCGTCTATAGCAGTTGACCAGGAGCCTAGCTAGGGAGGAGTGCTACCCCCCTCTGTGTACATACTCTTATCCAGTAAACCGAACCTACAAAACTATACAGGTGTTTGTGTTCTCTCCTGTATATAGAACTTATTACCCAGAACACCTAACATGGCGCAGTGCGTAGTTTTACTGGATTATTACGAGTGATTAGTGCAAGTTTGTGGATTGCCGGCTTATGACTCCCGCCTTTGTGTCAACCCCGCGTCATCACTCGAAGAATTTCGCAACTTTGAGCAGTGTCAGTGACAGTGATTTTCTGTGAAGTGTTAAGTGCATTGTGTGTTTCGTGCCATTCATGTGTGACCTTGTTCGAACGGATTTCCAAGGTATACGGCATGTTCTGGGCATTTGTGGGGTGTAGAGCTCAGCGCACCCTCCTCTGACCGTTTACAGAGAGCGACTGAGCTACTCCTGTCTCCACCCCCCTCCCTCACAGCGCCGCCTCCACCCCCCCTCACAGCTGGGGCGAGACGCTCTGCCCGGGACACACACACACACACACACATACATGTACTAACACTTGCTGACCGCGCGGCTTCATTATATATATTTTATATATATAACCTACTTATTTGTGTATTTAATTAAATTTTTTTGTCTGAAATCTTGTTGATACGACGGGCTGACCGGTCAACACTGATTTAAGACACAGTACACAGATAAAGTAGTTATGTCTCATGCCTTACGTAGCCGTGGACCCAGCGCCTGGATGAGTCAAGCGGATGATAGTCCCCCAGAGATGGATGACCAGGCCGGCCACGACGCTCCAGCTCCCACAACATCGCGCAGCCCTTCACCTCAACATTCAGCGTTATCTCCAGAGATAATTGCCTTAATGAAGTTTATGAGAGATGAGAGACGCGAGGATGAAGCTCACAGACGTTTGGCGGATGAGCACAGAAGGCAAGCAGAGGCAGAACGAGACCACCAACGGAGAATGGAAGACAGTCCACGGTTTGAAGCCTTGATATCTCGCCTCACTGTTAACCAAGCCCCTGGCTCTAACACTGCCTCGGTACTGAATGGTTCAGATACCTCATCCATGCTTCCTTCACGCCCCCCAGCCCCACCTAAAGCAGCAGCTCAAACACCGCCCATCTTGGAGCCTGATGTAAATTTCCAGACTTTTCGCGAATGGCGGCGGCGGTGGGCTGATTATGCTACAATGGTGGATCTCCAGAGTTTGTCACAGCCTAAACAACTCATCCAGCTGCGTATGTGCCTGTCCTTGGAAGTTCAGCGTGTCTTAGAACATACGTTGCAGGTACCCCCAACCTCTTCGCTGTCTGTAGAGGAGGTACTGGACGTTCTACAACGGCACATCAAAGGACAGCAGAATGAAGCTCTGCGCAGGAGGGAATTGTTTAGCTGCAGACAGATGGAGGGTGAGTCTTTTGACGCTTTTTATGTACGTCTTAAGAGAGCCTCGGAAGAGGTAGATATATGTTTAGGCCACCACCAGCAGTGCGAGGAGACCCAGTTGAAGCAGGTGATCCTGATGGGTGTTAAGGACGAGGAACTTGTCCAACGCCTCACCTCCCTCGACTCTTCCTCTTCTCTTCAGGATGTGTTGACGATATGTCGCTCCTATGAGGCTGCCAGGTGTGCCACCTCTGCCATCCGAGCTCCCCCTACAGCTGTACGCGCTGTGTCCCGGTACAAGAAGGACAAGAAGTCTGCTCCTACGCCTTCGCCCACCACGTCCACGCCCGGTTCATTTTGTAACAACTGTGGTAAGCAGCACGGAACACAGGTGTGTCCAGCTGCTCAGTCTACCTGCAACAGTTGTGACCGTATGGGCCACTGGTCGCTCACAGTGCGGTGCCCAGCTAAGTACGTACAGTGCAATGTGTGCGGTCGTCTGGGCCACTATGACAAGTGTTGCCCTACCCACGAACCCAAGGGACAGCGTCGGCGGAAGCTTCGGCGCCCTTCTACCAGTGAGGGCCGCCCACAGTCGCCAAATCAGAGGCACGACGACCCTGGACAAAGCCCGACCCATTTTAGGAGGGTGTACTCCTCGCATCCCAGGACCAAAGTCCCCCAGTACATCAGCGTCATCGTGACCTACGGCGGTGTGTCATCCCGTCTTCAGATGTTGCCCGACACCGGCGCTGATGCTACAGTCATCGGTCCCCAGCATTTGCGATGCTTGGGGCTCTCTCCAAGCGATCTAGGACCGCCTCCCGAGGACCTCTGCGTCACGGCAGATGGTTCACAGATGGCCCCAGCCCTGGGTTCACTCTATGCACATGTCACCTTTGGCAACAGGTCGTGTCAGGCCTGGATTGACGTGCATAATGGTGTCCCGACTCCCTTGCTGTCCTACAGACATTGTCAAGAGTTGGCCATCATCTCCCAGGACTTCCCAACACCGATTCTCGAGGTAAATTACGCCAACAGGGTGCACGAAGGGAGCAGCAACTACCCTGCTGCCGCCCTACCCCTACCTCTGGCCAGTGACACCTCTCCTTCGGTAGTTGTCCCTGCTGCATCACGTCCCCACGCCTTGGCTCGCCTTCACGACAGTCACCGTGGAGCTGAGGCCACCAAACGACGTGCACGACAGACTGTGTTCCGGCCTGGCATCGACCCCGACATCTCCAATGCTGTCCAGGTGTGTAAGCCCCGCCACGTATTACAACCCAGCCAGCAGCAGGTACCCTTCATGAGTGACGACAACCCCACCCGCCCCTTTGAGTCTGTGTCGGCCGACTTTTTCTGTGTGTCAGGAAAGTCCTTCCTGGTTATCGTCGACCGTCTCTCTGGTTGGCCGGTTGTCATCAAGGGCGGTAATGACACGACGTCTGCCGCCACCATCAGCAAGTTCCGCCACTACTTCCGTGACGTGGGCGTTCCTGTACGCCTGCGAACCGACGGAGGGCCTCAGTTCACAAGCCGGGACTTTGCTGCGTTCCTTGACCGATGGGGAGTCCGGCATGTGTTGTCATCGCCCCATTACCCGCAGTCCAACGGCCACGCTGAGGCTGCTGTCAAATCTTTGAAGCACCTCATCCTTAAGGTGGCCCCTTTTGGGAATATTGACTGCGAGGCCTTCGACCGGGGTCTTCTTGAACTCCGCAACACACCTAACTACACCGGACGCTCCCCTGCCCAGGTTTTGTATGGACGCCCCCTTCGTTCTTGTGTCCCTGCTCACCCTCAATCCTTCTCCAAGGAGTGGCAGGCCAAGACAGAGGATTGTGATCGCCGAGCCGCCGAACGTGTTCAGGACGTCGTCGCCCGCTAACGACCACGCCCGTTCTCTCCCCAGGTTGAGTGTCGGCACCCAAGTCCGTGTTCAGGACCCGACCTCCCTACGTTGGGACAAAGTAGGCGTAGTCATGGGTCTCGGCAGGTCACGGGACTACCAGGTGCGGTTACCCAGTGGTCGTGTGTGGTGGAGGAACCGCCGTTTTCTCCGCCCCGTAACAATGCCTTCTGCTGGCCCCGCCACCAGTGTTGAGTCCCATACCCTTCCCAGTGATGAAGTCCCTCGACGCTCAGAACGGATCCAGAAGAAAAGGTCCGCTCAAGACTTTGCTATGAGCGTATAGGGGGGAGGGAGGTGTATGTATATTATGTATGCTGGATTATGTATTATGTATGTATATTATGTATGTGCTCCATTTATATTTATTCAGCCTAGCTAGCAGCGTGTGGCAATCTTATTACCATATCCCACATGCTTAATTAATGTGCCTGGCGACGTATGGAAGCTGCTAAGGTATCACTTGCCATACGTCGTCTATAGCAGTTGACCAGGAGCCTAGCTAGGGAGGAGTGCTACCCCCCCTCTGTGTACATACTCTTATCCAGTAAACCGAACCTACAAAACTATACAGGTGTTTGTGTTCTCTCCTGTATATAGAACTTATTACCCAGAACACCTAACCCCCATCAGCACCATGTCCCGAGGTGTGAGGGCCGGGCACCGCTTCAGCACCATGACCCGGGGTGTGAGGTCCAGGCACCCCTTCAGTGCCATGACCCGGAGTGTGAGAGCTGTGCACCCCTTCAGTGACATGACCAGGGGTGTGAGGGACGGGCACCACTTCAGTAACTTGACCCGGGGTGTGAGGGCCGGGCTCCCCTTCAGTGCCATGACCCGGGGTGTGAGGGCCGGGCACCCTTTTAGTGCCATGAAATGGGGTGTGAGGGCTGGGCACCCCTACATTGCTGCGAACAGGGTGGCGAGGGCCGGGCACCCATTCCTTTCCTTGTTGACCCGGGATGTGAGCCGGACACCATTTTAGTGACATGACCCGGTGTGACGTGGGCACCCTTCAGTGACATGACCCGGGGTGTGAGGGCCGGGCACCCCATCAGCACCATGACCCGAGGTGTGAGGGCCGGGCACCGCTTCAGCACCATAACCCGGGGTGTGAGGTCCAGGCACCCTTTCAGTGCCATGACCCGGAGTGTGAGAGCTGTGCACCCCTTCAGTGACATGACCCGGGGTGTGAGGGCCGGGCACCCTTTCAGTGACATGACCCGGGGTGTGAGGGCTGGGCACCCCTCCAGCACCATGACCCGGGGTGTGACGGCCGGGCACCTTTTTAGTGCCATGACCCGGGGTGTGAGGGCCGGGCACCCCTTCAGTGTCATGAATCGGGGTGTGAGGGCCGGGCACCCTATCAGTGCCATGAAACGGGGTGTGAGGGCGGGCACCCCTACAGTGCTGCGAACCGGGGTGTGACGGTTGGGCACCCCTTTACATGACCTGGGGTGTGAGGGTCGGGCACCCCTTCAGTGAAATGAATCGGGGTGTGAGGGCTGGGCACCCCTTCAGCACCATGACCCAGGGTGTTAGGGCCGGGCTCGAATTCAGTGCCAATAATCGGGGTGTGAGGGCCGGGCACCCCATCAGCACCACGACCCTGGGTGTGAGGGCCGGGAACCGCTTCAACCCCATGACCCTGGGTGCGAGGGCCGGGCACCCCTTTAGGTCCATGACCCGGGGTGTCATGGCCGTGCACCCCTTCAGTGACATGACCCGGGGTGTGAGGGCCGGGCACCCCTTTAGTGACATGACCCGGGGTGTGAAGGCCGGGCACCCCTCCAGCACCATGACCCGGGGTGTGAGGGCCGGGCACCCCTTCAGTGCCATGAAACGGGGTGTGAGGTCCCGGCACCCTAGTGGCATGGACCAGGGTGTGTGAAGGCAGGCACCTCTCAGTGACATGACCCGGTGTGAGGCCAGGCACCTTCAGTGACATGCAGGGTGTGACGGCCAGCACCTTCAGTGTTTATGACCCGGGGTGTGAGGCCGGGCACCCCATCAAGACCATGACCCGGGGTGTGGCGGGCACCGCTTCGCACCATGACCGGGTGGCGGGCGGCACCCTTCAGTGCCATGACCGGATGTGAGACTAGCACCCTCAGCACCATGGCTTGGGGTGTGAGGGCGAGCACCTTTAGTGCCATGACCGGGGGTGTGAGTTTGGCACCTTCAGTGACATGACCGGGGTGTGAGGGCGGCACCTTCAGTGCCATGACCGGGTGTGAGCTGGGCACCTTCAGTGACGCGGCCAGGGGTGTGAGGCGGGCACTCGGTGACCGGCCGGTGTGGGGGCACCCGCCAGCACCATGGCCGGGATGTGAGGCCAGGCACTCCAGTGCCGCGGCCGGGGTGTGAGGCGGGCACCCTTTCAGTGTCAGGATCAGGTGTGAGCTGGGCACCCTTTCAGTGCCATGAAATGGGGTGTGGCCAGGCACCTCACAGTGCTGGAACAGGGTGTGAGGGCGGGCACCCTTTCAGTACCATGAATCAGGGGTGTGAGGCAGGCGCCTTCAGCTCTATGAACAAGTGTGGCAGGCACCAATCGAGCACCATGGCCAGGATGTGAGCCGGACACCCTTTAGTGGCATGACCAGGGGTGTGACGGCCAGGCACCCCTTCAGTGACATGACCGGGGTGTGGGCCGGGCACCCCATCAGCACCATGACCCGGGGTTTAGGGCCGGGCACTGCTTCAGCACCATGACCTGGGGTGTGAGGGCCAGGCACCCCTTTAGTGCCATGACCCCAAGTGTGAGAGCTGTGCACCCCTTCAGTGACATGACCCGGGGTGTGAGGGCCGGGCACCCTTTCAGTGACATCACCCGGGGTGTGAGGGCTGGGCACCCCTCCAGGACCATGACCCGAGGTGTAGATTACTGGCACCCCTTTAGTGCCTTGACCCGGGGTGCGAGGGCCGGGCACCCCTTCAGTGTCATGAATCGGGGTGTGAGGGCCGGGCACCCTCTCAGTGCCATGAAACGAGGTGTGAGGGCCGGGCACCCCTTCAACACCATGACCCAGGGTGTGAGGGCCGGGCACCAATCGAGCACCATGGCCCGGGATGTGAGGGCCGGACACCCTTTTAGTGATATGACCCGGGGTGTGACGGCCGGGCACCTTGACATGACCCCAGGGTGTGAGGCCAGGCACCCTATCCAGCACCATGACCAGTGTGAGGCGGGGCACCGCCTTCAGGTCCATGACCGGGTGTGAGCTGCCTTGGTGACATGGAGCAGGGTGTGAGGCCAGGCACCTTTCAGTGACATGACCCAGTGTGAGGCTGGGCACCTCCAGCACCATGACCCAGGTTGTGACAGCTGAGCACCTTGGTGCCATGACCAGGGGTGTGAGGGCCGGGTACTCGTTAAGGTCTATGGCCAGGGGTGTGAGGGCCGGGCATACCTTCAGTGCCATGGCCAGGGGTGTGACGGCCGGGTTACCACTTCAGTGCTATGACCCCTGGTGTGATGGACGGGCACCCCTTCAGTGACATGACCAGAGGTGTGAGCCTGGCAAACCTTAGTGCCATGGCCAGGGGGTATGAGCCCGAGCCACCTCATCAGTGCACCATGACCCGGGTGTGAAACACGGGCACCACTTCAATGACATGACCCGGTGTGAGGCCGAGAACCATCGCTTAGTAAACGCATGACCCGAGTGTGAGGCCGGGCACCCTTCAACACCATGACCCGGGGTGGTGAGCTCCCCTTCAGTGCCATGACCCGGGGTGAGGGCTAGCCACCCCTTTCAGTGACATGACCAGGGTGTGAAGACCGGAGCACCCGTTCCAGTACCATGAATCGGAGTGTGAGGGACAGGCACCCCGTGCATGACCAGGGGTGTGAGGGCCTGGCAAACCTTCAGTGCCATGGCCAGGGGTGTGAGGGGCGGGCACCTCATCAGTGCCATGACCCGGGGTGTGAGGGCCGGGCACCCCTTCAGCACCATGACCCGGGGTGTGAGGGCCGGGCACCCATTCAGTGCCATGGCCAGGGGTGTGAGGGCCGGGCACCTCATCAGTGCCATAACCCCGGGTGTGAGGGCCGGGCAACCCTTCAGTGACATGACCCGGGGTGTGTGAGGCCGGGCATCGCTAATGACCCGGGTGTGGGCCAGGCACCTTCAGCACCATGACCTGGGGTGTCGCGTACTGTCGTGACGTGCCAGGGTGTGAGGCCGGTACCCTTTATGTTACATGACCGGTGTGGCCGGGCACCCCATCGCACCAGTGACCGGTGTGAGGGAACGCTTCGCCCCATGACCCTGGGTGTGAGGGCGGGCTGCCGGGTCCGGGCCGGGGTGTCGTGGCGTGCACCTTCTGATGACGGCGGGGTGTGGTAGGCACCTGCAGTGACGCCGGGGGTGTGAGGCCGGGCACCTCAACACCATGACGGGGCGTGAGGCCAGGCGCAGTGCCATGACCCGGGGTGTGGCGGGCACCTTTATGGCATGAACGGGGTGTGAGGGCCGGGCACCCTTTTAGTGACATGACCGGGATGTGAGGGCCAGGCACCCTGAGTGACATGACCCGGGGTGTGGCGGGCACCCATCAGGACCATGACCCGGGGTGTGAGGCAGGCACCGCTAGCACCATGACCCGGGGTGTGAGGGCAGGCACCTTCAGTGCCATGACCCGGGTGTGAGAGCTGGGCACCCCTTCCAGTGACACGGCCGGGTGTGAGGCCAGGCACCCCTTTCAGTGACATGACCCGGGGTGAGGCTGGAGCACCCTCCAGCACCATGACCCGGGGTGTGAGTGGCTGGGCACCCTTTAGTGCCATGACCCAGGGGTGTGATGGCAGGCACCCCTTCAGTGCCATGGCGGGGTGTGAGGCCGGGCACCCTTTCAGTGCGCGAACAGGTGTGAGGTCAGGCACCCTTTCAGTGCTATGAATCGGGGTGTGAGGGCCGGGCACCCTTCCACATGTCGCAGGGTGGGTCGGGCACCCCTTCAATGTTGTCAGGTGTGGGGTTTTGGGTGTGGGGGTGTGCCATAATGGGGGTGTGAGGGGGCACTTAAGTGCCACGACCCGGGGTGTGAGGGCCGGGCACCCTTCAATCCCTTGATTTGGGTGTGAGGCCAGGCACCCCTTTAGGTCCATGATCCGGGGTGTCATGGCCGTGCACCTTCGTGCCCATGACCCAGGGTGTGAGGCCAGGCACACTTTGTGACATGACCCGGGGTGTGAAGGCCCGTCCCAGGCACCCCTACAGTGCTGTGAACCGGGGTGCCGGGGACCAGGAACCGCTTCCAACCCCCATGACCCAGGGTGTGAGGTCAGGCATCCCTTTAGATCATGACCAGGACGTCAGGGTCGGCAACCCTTCAGTGCCATGAGCCGGGATGTAGGGGCGGGCACCTTTAGTGCCATGAAACGGGGTGTGAGGCCAGGCACCCTACAGAGTATGAACCAGAGTGTGAGGGCCGGGCACCCTTCCTGACACGGGGTGTGAGGGCCGGGCCCTTTTCAGTGCCATGACCCGGGTATGAGGGCCGGGCACCTTGTCTCAGAGCTATGACCCGGGGTGTGAGGGCCGAGCATTTTCAAGTGATATGACCGGTGTGAGGGGCCGGGCGTAATGTAGCCCGAGGGTGAGGCGGGCATTTGCTCTTGCCGGGGTGGAAGGCCGGGCACCTTCCAGCACCATGACCCAGGTGTGTGGGCAGGCACCTTGAGTTTCATGAACCGGGGTGTGGCGGCGGGCACCTCAGTATGAACAGGGGTGGGAGGGCCGGGCCCTTTAGTGACTTGACCGGGGTGTGAGGGCCGGGCTCCTTTAGTGCCATGAATCGGGTGTGTGATGGTCGGCACCTTCAGTGCCATGACCCGGGGTGTGAGGGCAGGCATCGCTTAGATCCATGACCCGGGGTGTGAGGCGTGCACCTCTTCAGTGACATGACCCGGGACGTCAGGGTTGGGCAACCCTTCAGTGCCATGAGCCGGGATGTGAGGGCCAGGCACTTCTTTAGTGCCATGGTGTGAGGCCGGGCACCAGTACGAAACTATGAACCAGAGTGTGAGGGCGGGCACCATGAATCGGTGTGTGATGGCCGGGCACCCCTTCAGTGCCATGACCCGGGGTGTGAGGGCCGGGCACCCCATCAGTGACATGACCAGGGGTGTGAGGGCCGGGCACCCCTCCAGCACCATGACCCGGGGTGTGAGGGCCGGGAACCGCTTCAAGCCCATGACCCGTGGTGTGAGGGCCAGGCACCCCTTTAGGTCCATGACCCGGGGTGTGAGGGCCGTGCACCCTTTCAGTGCCATGACCCGGGGTGTGAGGGCCGGGCACCCCTTCAGTGTCATGAAACGGGGTGTGAGGGCCGGGCACCCTTTCCGTGTGATGAAACGGGGTGTGAAGGCAGGGCACCCCTACAGTGCTGCGAACCGGGGTGTGAGGGCCGGGCACCCCTTCAGTGCTATGAATAGGGGTGTGAGGGCCGGGCACCCCTTTAGGTGCATGACCCGGGGTGTTAGGACCATGCACCCCTTTAGGTCCAATACCCGGTGTGTGAGGGCCGTGAACCCCTTCAGTGACATAAACCGGGGTGTGAGGGCCGGGCATCCCTTAAGTGCCATGAAACGGGGTGTGATGCCCGGGCATCCAGACAGAGCTAGGAACCGGGGTTTGAGGGCCGGGCACCTATTCAGTGCCATGACCCGGGGTGTGAGGGCCGTGAACCCCTTCAGTGACATGATCCGGGGTGTGAGGGCCAGGCACCCCTTAATTGCCGTGAAACGGGGTGTGAGGCCCGGGCACCCCGACAGAGCTATGAACCGGGGTGTGAGGGCCGGGCACCTATTCAGTGCCATGACCCGGGGTTGTGAGGGCCGGGCACCCTTTCAGTGCCATGAATCGGGGTGTGATGGCCGGGCACCCCATCAGCTCCATGACCCGTGGTGTGAGGACCGGGAACTGCTTCAACCCCATGACCCAGGGTGTGATGGCCGGGCACCCATTCAGTAACATTACCGGGGTGTGAAGGCCGGGCACCCTCAACTGTGGCCAGGTGGCAGGGGCCAGGCACCTTCCAGTGTCATGAACCGGGGGTTGACGGCAGCCAGGCACCCCTTCAGTCTCATGATCCGGGGTGTGAGGCCAAGCACCCCTTCCACCAACCGGGTGTAAGGGCGGGCACCCAGTCTGCCTTGACCCGGGTGTAGGGGCAGAGGAACCCCTTCAGTGACATGACCTGGGGTGTGAGGACCGGGCACCCCTTCAGTGACATGACTCCGGGTGTGAGGGCCGGGAACCCCTCCAGCACCGTGACCCGGGGTGTGAAGGCCGGGACCCGCTTCAACCCCATGACCCGTGGGGTGAGGGCCGGGCACCTCTTCAGTGCCATGACCCGGGGTGTGAGGGTCGGGCACCCCTTCAGTGTCATAAACCGGAGTGTGAGGGCCGGGCACTCTTTCAGTGCCATGACCCGGGTTGTGAGGGCCGTGCACCCCTTCAGTGCCATGACCGGATTTGAAGAACCCAGGCACCTTCAGTGTCATGAACCAAAGAGGTGTGAGGCCGGGCACCTTCAGTGCCATGACCGGGGGTGTGTGAGGGCCAGGCTCCCCCTTGCCAGTGGCTGGAACTTGGGGTGTGAGGGCCGGGCACCCTTTCAGTGACATGATCCGGGGTGTGAGGGCCGGGCACCCCTCCAGCACCATGACCCGGGGTGTGAGGGCCGGGAACCTCTTCAACCCCATGACCCGTGGTGTGAGGGCCGGGCACCCCTTGAGGTCCATGACCCGGGGTGTGAGGGCCGTGCACCCCTTCAGTGCCATGACCCGGGGTGTGAGGGCCGGGCACCTCTTCAGTGTCATGAACCGGGGTGTGAGGGCCGGGCACCCTTTCAGTGCGATGAAACGGGGTGTGAGGGTCTGGCCCCTCTTCAGTGCCATGAATCGGGGTGTGAGGGTCGGGCACCCCTTCACATAACATGGGGTGTGAGGGCCGGGCACCTTTTCAGTGCCATGACCCGGGGTGTGGTCGGCACCCCTTCACATAACTGCAGGTGTGAGGGCGGGGCACCTTTTCAGTGCCATGACCTGTATGAGGGCGGTTGATTTCATTGCCATGAATCGGGGTGTGAGGTGGGCACCCTCCAGCACCATGACCGCGGGGTATGAGGCCGGGCACCCCATCAGCACCATGACCCGGGTGTGAGGGCGTGCACCTCGGTACCATGACCTGGGGTGTGAGGGCTGGCACCTTCAGTGCCATGACCAGGAGTGTGACAGCTGGGCACCCCTTCAGTGACATGACACAGGGTGTGAGGCTGGCACTCTTCATATTTAAGACCCGGGGTGGAGGCCGGGCACCCCTTCAGCACCATGACCTGGAGTGTGAGGGCCGGGCACACCTTCAGTGCTATGACCCGGGTGAGGCTGGGCACCCCTTCAGCACCAGTGACCCAGGGTGTTAGGGCTGGCTGACAGTGCCAAGAATCGGGTGTGAGGGTCGGGCACCCCATCAGCACTGGCGACCCGGGGTGAGGGCCGGGTACCGCTCAGCTCCCAGGGATCCGGGGGTGGGGGGGGCTGGGCACCCTTTAATGACATGACCTGGGTGTGAGGGCCAGGCACCCTTCACTGCCATGACCTGGGATGGGGGCGGAAATCCCTCCGGACACCATGAGACTGGTTTGAGGGCTGGCACCCTTTCAGTGCCATGAATCGGGGTGGTGCCAGGCACCCCTTCAGAACTATCACCTGGAGTGTGAGGGACAGGCACCCTTCAGTGCCATGACCCGGGGTGTGAGGGTCGGGCACCTTCAGTGTCATAAAACCGGAGGAGGGTCACACCTTTCAGTGCCATGAACGGGTGTGAGGGCTGGGCACTACTAGCATGGACTAGGGGTGTGGAGGGGTCAGGCACCTTCAGTGAAATGAATCGGGGTGTGAGGGCTGGGCACCCTTCAGCACCATGACCCAGAGTCGTAGGGCCTGATTTCTGTGCCAAGAATCAGGGTGTGAGGTCGGCACCCTCCAGTGACAGACCTGGGG
Organism: Homarus americanus; assembly: GCF_018991925.1. NCBI lineage: Eukaryota > Metazoa > Arthropoda > Malacostraca > Decapoda > Nephropidae > Homarus > Homarus americanus. The sequence goes on from NW_024753079.1 coordinate 25,205, forward strand.
TGTGAGGGTCAGGCAACCATTCAGTGGAAATGAATCGGGTGTGAGGGCCGGGCACTCCTTCAGCACTATGACCCAGAGTGTTAGGGCGGCTCGGATTTCAGTGCTAAGAATCGGAGGTGAGGGCCGGGCACCCCATGAGCACCATGACCCGGGTGTGATGGCCGGAATGAGCCAACTTATGACCTGGGTGGTGCCGGGCACCGCTAGCCTCCAGTGACCTGGGGTGAGTGGTGCACCCTTTCAGTGCCATGAATCGGGGTGTGGAAGCCGGACCCTTCTGCACCATGACCTGGTGTGAGGGGTCGTGGGCACCCCTTTCAGTGCTATGACCGATGGGAGGGCTGCACCTTCAGTGACATGACCTGTGAGGGCTGGCACCCTTGGTGACATGACCCGGGTGTGAGGCCGGGCACCTTCCAGCACCATGACCTGGGTGTGGGGTGGGTTTTTTTGGTGGGGTGTGAGGTCGGAACCGCTTGAGTGTCCATGTGACCGGGTGTGAGGCTGGCACTTTCAGTGCCATGACTTGGGTGTGAGGGTTGCACCTTCAGTGTCATGAACTTGAGTGAGGGCTGCACCCTTTCAGTGCTATGAAATGGGTGTGAGGGCCGGGCACCTTACAGTGCTGCAAACCTGGGTGAGGTCAGCACCTTCTCATGACCCGGGGTGTGTGAGGGTCGTGTCACGTGCCTGAGCGCTTGGGAACTGCATAGCGTGAGGCAGTTCTCTACATTTTCATACAAGCTGTTAATAAATTGTTGATTGTACTTGTATTATATTATTCGGCGTTATTAATACATCATTGTTCCTTTACTCTCTGTTAAGTCAACTCAAGAGTACACTAATTATATGAAATATCCAGCAAATGTCCTGAATCACGGATATGGAGACGCCTTCAAGGCAAGCCCCTCTGTGCAGCGAAAAAAAAACTGTGGCATAGGTTAGACGGTCCATTCGCTCTCTTCAGCCTTGACCCTTGTCTAGTGCTTTATCCAGTCTTCTGCAATGCCCTAGGGGTATCAGGTATTAGGTGACACGCTTAGTTAGGGCCTAGTATGAATCTGTAAGGTATTCTGTTTCTGTAGGGATAATCATTTTGTAGTGATTGCTGTATATATATATTTCTATGTCTTGTGTAATATAGTAATGTTATAATATTTGTCGGTCTAACCTCATAGCATATTTTCTGCCCCCCTTCCCATCACTCTTATTTTGCTGAGCACACTTACTTATTCCCTAAATTCATGTTTGCTAGTTATTACCCCTTTAGAACACATAAATTGAATTAATTTATTATCTTCCCTTTTGTGATTCACTGATTTCAACTGTTCTTACTTTTCAAGTACATTTAGTTGAGGGTTTTCAGAGGATAATTATTGCCGTGTTCCCTTATTTTTACCTTTTTTATTTGTTAATAACTTGCAGGATTCACCTCAAGCATAAAGGGTAGGATCGCGAACAGAACCCTTCAGTGAAAAAATGAATCGGTGTGTGGGAGTATCGGCACCCTTCAGCACCATGACCATAGTGTTGTGGGCCGGGTTAATTCAGTGCTATGAATTGGGGTGGGGTGAGGGCTGGCACCCATCAAAGGTTCATGACTGGGTGTGATGGCGGAACCGCTTCAACCCCATGCCCTGGGTGAGGGCCGGGCATCCCTTGTGTGACATAACCCGGGTGTGAGGGCTGGGCACCTTTTCAGTGCTATGAGCTGGGGGTGTGAGTGCGGGCACCCCTTCAGTGCTATGAGCTGGGTGTGAGTGCGGGGCACCCTTTAGTGCCATGAAACGGGGTGTGGAGGCAGGCACTTATGAAAGAGCTTATGAACTGAGTGTGAGGCCAGCACCCTTCACATGACATGTGAGGAAGGGCACCTTTTCAAAAGGCGATCCCGGGTATGAGGGCCGGGCACCTGTATCAGCAGCACCAGTGACCTGGGGTGTGAGGGCTGGGAACTGCTTCAACCCCATGAACCGGGTTAGGAGGGCTGCACCCCTCAGTGACATGAGACTCCGGGTGTGTGGGAGGGCTGGGGAACCCCATCAGCACCATGACCTGGGTGAGGGCCGGGCACCTCCAGCACCATGACCTGGGTTTGAGGGCTGGGAACCCCACTGTAGCTGGTTCACACCCGGGTGAGGGCTGGGAACTGCTTAACCCATGAACTGGGTTGTGAGGGAAGGGCACCCTTTAGTGACATGACCTGGGTAAGAGGGGCCGGGCACCGGATACCATGACCAAGTTTGAGGGCTGCACCTTCAGTGCCAAGTGAATCGGGGTGAAGCAGGCACACCTTCAGCACTATGATCTGGGTGTGAAGGGCAGGCACCCCTTCAGTGCTAAGTGACCTGGGGTGTGATGGGCCGAACCCTTCAGTGACAGCACTTGGGGGTGTGGAGGGGCCAAGCACCCTTCAGTGACATGACCTGGGGTGAGGGCTGGAAACCGCTTCAACCCCATGACCTGGTGGGTGTGAGGGGCTGGCACCCTTTAGGTCCATGACCTGAATAAGGGTTTACCCTCTTTCAGTTCCATGACTCCGTGGAGGCTGCACCCCATCAGTGCTGCGGAACCGGGGTGGAGGGCTGGCACCTTTCAGTGCCAAGTGAAACGGGGGGGGTGGTGAGGGTCACACCCCTTCAGTGAAATGAATCGGAGGTGAGGGCTGGCACCCCTTCTGTGCACTATGACTCCAGAGGTTAGGCTGGCCTGACCAGTGCTATGAATCGTGTGAGGGCTGGCACCCCATCAGCACTATGAACTGGTTGTGATGGCCGGGTAATTGCTTCACCCCATGCCCCAGGGTGTGAGGCTGGCACCCTTCAGTGACATGTGGACCTGGGGTGTGAGGGCAGGCACCTCCAGCATCCATGACCTGTGGAGGGGCTGGAACCGCTTCAACCCTAAGGACCTATGGTGGAGGGGCTGGGCACCCCTTCAGTGCCAGTGACCTGGGTGAAAGGGCACCCTTTCAGCAGCCATGAAACGGGCTTGAGGACTGCACCCCTTGCTATGCTGCAAAACCTGTGGAGGCCAGGCACCCTTCACATGACTCCGGGGTGTGGTGCCGGGCACCCTTCAGTGAAATGAACTGGGGTGTGAGGGCGGGGCACCCTCAGCACCAAGACCCAGAGGTTAGGCCGGGCTTGACTGAAAAGCAACAATCAGGGTGGAGGGTCGGGGCACCCCTCTGTGACACATGACCTGGGTGTGAGGCCGGGCACCCTTCCAGTGACATGACCTGGGGCGGAGGGCTGGCACCCTCCTGCACTATGACCCGTGAGGGCCAAACCGCTTTCAACCCCATGACCTGTGGAGAGGGCTGGGCACCTTAGGTCCATGACCTGGTGGCTGTGCACCCCTTTCAAAAGTATGACTCAGTGTGAGGGATGGGCATCCCTTCAGTGTCATAAAACCGGGGTGGAGGGCTGGGCACCCTTTCAGTGCCTTGAACGGGTGAGGGCTGGCACCCCTTCACTTGACCCTGGGTGAGGGTCGGGCACCTTCAGTGAAATGACCCGTGAGGCCCGCACCCCTTCAGCAGCATGACCTATAGTGCCAGGCTGGCCTGATTTCTCAGTGCCAAGAATCGGGTGTGAGGCTGAACCCCACTGGCACCATGACCTGTGATGGCTGAAACTGCCCAACCCCATGCCTGTGTGTGAGGGCTGGCATCCCTTTAGTGACATAACCTGTGAGGGGCTGCACCCTTTCAGTGCTATGAATCGGGGTGAAGGCTGCACCCTTTCAGTGCCAGTGAATGGGTGAGGGCTGGCACCCCTACAGTGCTGTGTAAACTGGTGTGTGAGGGTGGGCACCTTCACATGACCCGTGTGAGGTGATCAGGCACCCCTTCAGTGAAATGACCTGGGGTGAGGGGGCTGGCACTCCTTTCAGTGACATGACCTGGGGTGAGGGCTGGCACCCTTTCAGTGACATGACCCGTGTGAGGGCCAGCACCCTCCAGCACCATTACCTGGGGTGTGAGGCTGAACTGCTTCAACCCCATGGACCCGTGGTGAGGGCTGGCACTTCTTCAGTGCTATGACCCGTGTGAGGGGCTGGCACCCCTTCAGTGTCATGAACTGGAGGTGACATGGGCACCCTTTCAGTGCCATGAAACGGGGTGTGAGGGCCTGGCACCCCTACAGTGTTGCAAATCCGGGTGAGGGCAGCACCCCTTCACATGACCTGGGTGTGAGGGTCAGGCACCCCTTCAGAGAAATGAATCGCGTGAGGCCTGGCACCCTTCAGCACGAAGTCGACCCACTGTGAGGGCCGTTCACCCCTTCAGTTCCATGAAACGGGGTTTGAGGGCCGGGCACCCCTACAGTGCTGCAAACTGGGGTGTGAGGGCCGGGCACCCCTTCACATGGCCCGGGGTGTGAGGGTCAGGCACCCTTTCAGTGCCATGAGCCGGTGTGTGAGTGCCGGGCACCCCTTCAGTGCCATGAGCCGGGGTGTGAGTGCCGGGCACCCCTTTAGTGCCATGAAACGGGGTGTGAGGGCCGGGCACCCCTACAGTGCCATGATCCGGAGTGTGACAGCTGGGCACCACTTCACATGACACGGGGTGTGAGGGCCGGGCACCTTTTCAGTGCCATGACCCGGGGTATGAGGGCCGGGCTCGATTTCAGTGCCATGAATCGGGATGTGATGGCCGGGCACCCCTCCTGCACCATGACTCGGGGTATGAGGGCCGGGCACCCCATCAGCACCATGACCCGGGGTGTGAGGGCGGTGCAGCCCTTCAGTACCATGACTCGGGGTGTGAGGGCTAGGCACCCCTTCAGTGCCATGATCCAGAGTGTGACAGCTGGGCACCCCTTCAGTGACATGACACGGGGTGTGAGGGCCGGGCACCCTTTTCAGGACATGACCCGGTGAGGGCCGGGCACCCCTCCGACACCATGACCCTGGGTTTGATGGCCGGGCACCCTTTCAGTACCATGAATCGGGGTCTGAAAGCCAGGCACCCCTTCAGCACCATGACCCGGGGTGTGAGGGACAGGCACCCCTTCAGTGCCATGACCCGGGGTGTGAGGGTCGGGAACCCCTTCAGTGACATGACCTGGGGTGTGATGGCCGGGCACCCCTTCAGTGACATGACCCGGGGTGTGAGGGCCGGGAACCGCTTCAACCCCATGACCTGTGGTGTGAGGGCCGGGCACCCCTTTAGTTCCATGACCCGGGGTGTGAGGGCCGTTCACCCCTTCAGTTCCATGACCCGGGGTGTGAAAGCCGGGCACCCCTTCAGTGTCATGAACCGGGGTGTGAGTGCCGGACACCCTTTCAGTGCCATGAAACGGGGTGTGAGGGCCGGGCACCCCTACAGTGCTGCGAACCGGGGTGTGAGGGCCGGGCACCCCTTCACATTACCCGTTGTGTGAGGGTCGGGCACCCCTTCAGCACCATGACCCAGAGTGTTAGGGCCGGGCTCGATTTCAATGCCAAGAATCGGGGTGTGAGGGCCGGGCACCTTCAGTGTCATGAACGGGGTGTGAGGTCAAACATTTCAGTGCCATGACACAGAGTGTTAGGGCTGGGCCTGATTTCAGCGCCAAGAATCGGGGTGTGAGGGCTGGCACCCCATCAGCACCATGACCCGGGGTGTGATGGCCGGGAACCGCTTCAACCCCATGCCCCAGAGTGTTAGGGCAGGGCACCCCTTCAATGACATGACCTGGGGTGTGAGGGCCAGGCACCCCTCCAGCATCCATGACCCGGGGTGTGAGGGCCGGGAACCGCTTCAACGCCATGACCCGTGGTGTGAGGGCCGGGTACCCCTTCAGTGCCATGACCCGGGGTGTGAGGGCCGTTCACCCCTTCAGTTCCATGAAACGGGGTTTGAGGGCCGGGCACCCCTACAGTGCTGCAAACTGGGGTGTGAGGGCCGGGCACCCCTTCACATGGCCCGGGGTGTGAGGGTCAGGCACCCCTTCAGTGCCATGACCCGGGGTGTGAGGGCCGGGCACCGCTTCAGTGACATGACCTGGGGTGTGAGGGCCGGGCACCCTTTCAGTGACATGACCCGGGGTGTGAGGGCCTGGCACCCCTTCACATGACCCGGGGTGTCAGGGTCCGGCACCCCTTCAGCGCCATGAATCGGGGTGTGAGGGTCGGGCACCCCCTTCAGCACCATGAACCTGGGTGTCAGGGCCGCGCTCGATTTCAGTGCCATGAATCTGGGTGTGAGGCCCTGGCACGATTTCAGTGCCATGATTCGGGGTGTGAGGGTCGGGCACCTCATCAGCACCATGACCTGTGGTGTAAGAGCCGGGAACCACTTCAACCCCATGACCCGAGGTGTGAGGGCCGGGCACCCCTTTAGGTCCATGACCCGGGGTGTGAGGGCCATGCACCCCTTTAGTGACATGACCCGGGGTGTGAGGGCCGGGCACCCCTTTAGTGACATGACCCGGGGTGTGAGGGCCGGGCACCCCTCTAGCACCATGACCTGGAGTGTGAGGGCCGGGCACCCCTTCAGTGAAATAAATCGGGGTGTGAGGGCCGGACACCCCTTCAGTGAAATTAATCGGGGTGTGAGGGCCGGGCACTCCTTCGTCACCATGACCCAGAGTGTTAGGGCCGGGAACCGCTTCAACCCCATGACCAAGGGCTGGCATCCCTTAGTGACATGACCTGGGGTGTGAGGGCCGGGCACCCTTTCACATATGAACAGGTGAGCTGGGCACCCTTCAGCACCATGACCTGGGGTGGAGGGCTGCACCCCTGTGACATGACCTGGGGTGGAGGGCCAGCACCCCTGTGACATGACCTGGGGTGGGGGGCTGGGCACCCCTTTAGTGACATGACCCGGGGGTGTGAGGGCCGGGCACCTCTAGCACCATGACCCGGAGTGTGAGGGCCGGGCACCCCTTTAACCCCACACCTGTGGTGTGAGGCCCGGCACCCTTGGTCCATGACCGGGGTGTGAGGGCCGTGCACCCCTTCAGTGCCATGACCCGGGGTGTGAGGGCCGGGCAACCTTTCAGTGTCATGAAACGGGGTGTGAGGTCCGGGCACCCTTTCAGTGTAATGAAACGGAGTGTGAAGGCCGGGCACCCCTACAGTGCTGCGAACCGGGGTGTGAGGGCTGGGCACCCCTTCTCATGACCCGGGGTGTGAGGGTCGGGCACCCTTCTAAAGCAGTGAATCGGGGTGTGAAGGCCGGGCACCCCTACAGTGCTGTGAACCGGGGTGTGAGGGTCGGACACCTCATCAGCACCATGACCCATGGTGTAAGGGCCAGGAACCGCTTCAACCCCATGAACCAGGGTATGAGGGCCGGGCACCACTTTAGGTCCATGACCCGGCGTGTGAGGGCCGTGCACCTCTTCAGTGAAATGACCCGGGATGTAAGGGCTGGGCACCCCTTTAGTGACATGACCCTGGGTGTGAGGGCCGGGCACCCCTCCAGCACCATGACCCGGAGTGTGAGAGCCGGGCACCCCTTCAGTGCCATGAACCGGGTGGTGAGGGCCGGGCACCCCTTCAGCCCCATGTCCCGGGGTGTGAGGGCCGGGCACCCGCTTAGGTCTATGATCAAGGGTGTGAGGGCCGGGCATACCTTCAGTGCCATCGCCAGGGGTGTGACGGCCGGTCACCGCTTCAGTGCCATGACCCGGGGTGTGAGGGCCGGGCACCCGTTCGGTGACATGAACTGGGGCGTCAGGGCCGGACACCCCTTTAGTGCCATGAAACGGGGTGTGAGGCCCGGGCACCCCTACAGAGCTATGAACCGAGGTGTGAGGGCCGGGCACCCCTTCACATGGCCCGGGGTGTGAGGGCCGCGCACCCGCTTAGGTCTATGACCAGGGGTGTGAGGGCCGGGCATACCTTCAGTGCCATCGCCAGGGGTGTGACGGCCGGTCACCGCTTCAGTGCCATGAATCGTGGTGTGAGGGCCTGGCACGATTTCAGTGCCATGATTCGGGGTGTGAGTGTCGGGCACCTCATCAGCACAATGACCCATGGTGTAAGGGCCGAGAACCGCTTCAACCCCATGACCCTGGGTGTGAGGTCCGGGCACCTCTTTAGGTCCATGACCCGGGGTTTGAGGGCCGTGCACCCCTTTAGTGACATGACCCGGGGTGTGAGGGCCGGGCAACCCCTTAGCGACATGACCCGGGGTGTGAGGGCCGAGCACCAATCCAGCACCATGACCCGGAGTGTGAGGGCCGGGCACCCCTTCAGTGTCATGAAACGGGGTGTGAGGACCAGCCACCCCTTCAGTGCCATGAACCGGGGCGTCAGGGCCGGGCACCCCTTCAGTGCCATGAGCCGGGGTGTGAGGGGCGGGCACCTCTTTAGTGCCATGAAACGGGTGTGAGGGCCGGGCACCCCTACAGAGCTATGAACCGGAGTGTGAGGGCCGGGCACCTTTTCAGTGCCATGACCCGGGGTATGAGGGCTGGGCTCGATTTCAGTGCCATGAATCGGGGTGTGAGGGCCGGGCACACCTCCAGCACCATGACCCGGGGTATGAAGGCCGGGCACCCCTTCAGTGCTATGACCCGGGGTGTGAGGGCCGGGCACCCTTTCAGTGACATGACCCGGGGTGTGAGGGCCGGGCACCCCTTCAATGACATGACCCGGGGTGTGTGAGCCGGGCACCCTTTCAGTGCCATGACCCATGGTGTGAGGCCCTGCACTCGTTTAGCTCTATGACCAGGAGTGTGAGGGCCGTGCACCCCTTTAGTGACATGACCCGGGGTGTGAGGGCCGGGCAACCCCTTAGCGACATGACCCGGGGTGTGAGGGCCGAGCACCCCTCCAGTGCCAAGCACCTGGGGTGAGGCTGAGTGACTACTTTAGGTACATGGACCAGGGAGGTGAGCTGGGCATGCCACAGTGCCATGACCTGGGGGTGGAGGGCAGGGCACCACTTCAGGACATGACCTGGCCAGAGGCCGGGCACCCCTTTAGGTCCATGACCCAAAAGCCATGGCCGTGCACCCTTCAGTGACTTGACCCGGAGGTGTGTGAGGGCCGGGCACCCCTCCAGCACCATGACCCGGGTGTGAGGGGCCTGGCACCCTCCAGCACTATGACCTGGGGTGGAGGAAGGCTGGGCACCCCTTCATCTCCATGACCCGGTATGTGAGGCCGGGCACCTTTCAGTGACATGACTCCGGGGTGTGAGGGGCTGGGACCCTCCAGCACCATGGCCTGGGGTGTGAGGGCCGGGCACCCCTTCAGTGTCATGAACCGGATGTGTCAGGGCTGCCCACACTCTCCAGCACCATGGCCTGGGTGGTGTGGGGAGGGCTGGCACCTCTTTCAGGTGCTATGAAACGGGGGTGTGAGGTGTGTGCCGGGCACCTGGCTAGTGCTGCGCAGCCGGGGTGTGGAGGGCCGGGCACCCCTTCAGTGACATGACCTGGGGTGTGAGGGCTGGCACCCTTTAGTGACATGACCCGGGGTGTGAGGGCGAAATTCCCCAGCACTATGACCTGGGGTGTGAGGGCTGGCACCCTTCAGGTGACATGACCCGGGGTGTGAAGGCCGGGCACCCCCTCCAGCACCATGACCTGGTATGAGGGCCGGTCACCCCTTTAGTGCTATGACCTGGGGTGTGAGGGCTGCACCACTTTTAGGTACATGACCAGGGTTGAGGGCCGGGCAACCTTCAGTGCCATGGCCAGAGTTGTGAGGGCTGGCACCTCATCATGCAATGACCCGTGTGTGAGGGATGGGCACCACTTCAGTAACATGACCTGGGTGTGAGGGCTGGGCACCGCTTTAGTGACATGACCTGGGTGTGTAGGGCGTTCCCCTTCAGCACCATGACCTGGGTGTGAGGCTGGCCCTTCAGTGCCATGACCTGTGAGGGGGTGGACACCCCTTCAGTGACATGACCAAGGGTGTGAGATCGGGCACCTGTTCAGTGCCATGAATCGGGGTGTGATGTCCGGGCACCCTCCAGCACAATGGCCCGGGGTTTGAGGGCCGGGCACCCTTTCAGTGACATGACTCCGGGTGAGGGCTGTGCACCTCCAGCACCATGGCCTGGGGTGGAGGCTGGTCACCCTTCAGTGTCATGACCTGAATGTGAGGGTTTGACACCCTCCAGCACCATGGCTCGGGGGTGTGAGGGCTGCACCCCCTTATGACATGACCATGGGTGTGAGGACTGGCACCCTTTTAGTGTCATGTCCCCTGGTGTGAAGGCCGGGCACCTCCAGCACCATGACCTGGGTGTGAGGCCAGGCACCTATTCAGTGCTATGACCTGGGTGAGGGCCAGGCACCCCTTCATTGACATGACCAAGGGTGTGAGGACTGCCCCTGTTCAGTGCCATGAATCGGGATGTGATGTCCGGGCACCTGTTCAGCTCCATGACACGGTGGCGTGAGGGATGGGCACCCTCCAGGACCATGGCCTGGGGTTTGAGGGCCAGGCACCCTTAGGGTGACATTACCAGGGGTGTGTGAGGCTGCGCACCCCACCAACACCATGGCCTGGGGTGTAAGGGCTGTGCACCCTTTATGACATGACCCGGGGTGTGAGGGGTTGGCACCCCCTCCAGTACCATGTCCTGGGTGTGAGGGACAGGCACCCCTCTCAGTGCCAAGTGACCAGGAGGTGATGGCCGGGCAAAGCTTCAGTGCCATGGCCAGGGGTGTGGAGGCCGGGCACCTCATCAGTGCCATGAACGGGGTGTGAGTGCCGGGCACTCCATACAGTGCTTTTGAACCAGGTGTGCGGGGTGGGGCACCCCTTCAAGCATCTGGGGTGTTAGGCTGGGCACCCTCCAGCACCATGACCCGGGAGTGGGGAGGCCGGGCACCCTTCAGTGACATGACCTGGGGTGTGACGGCCGAGCACCCCTTTCAGTGACATGACCGGGATGTGAGGGTTGGGCACCTTTCAGTGACATGACCCGTGTGGGGAAGGGCACCACTTCAGCACCATGACCTGGGGTGTGAGGGCCGGACACCCCTCAGTGCCAAGGAGACACGGAGTGTGAGAGCTGGGCACCCTTCAGTGACATGACCCGTGTGAGGCTGCTCAGTGACATGACCCCGTGTGTGAGGGCTGGGCACCCTTCAGTGACATGACCAAGGGTGTGGAGGACAGGGCACCCGTTCAGTGCCATGAATCGGGGTGTGATGTCCGGGCACCCCTTCAGCTCCATGACCCGGTATGTGAGGGCTGGCACCCTCCAGCACCATGGTCGTGATGTGAGGGCTGGCACCCTTTTCAGTGATTTTAATTCTGGTGTGAGGGTCGGGCATCGCTTCAGCAAATTATGACCTGGGTGAGGGCCAGGCACCCCTTTTAGTGCTATAACCCGGGGTGTGAGGGTTGGGCACTTCTTTCAGTGTCATGACCTGCAAAACAGGGCTGACACCCCTCCAGCTCCATGGTAACTGTGTAAAGGCACCCTTTCAGTGCCATGAATCGTGTGAAGGCCGGGGACTACTTAGGTACATGACCAGGGAGGTGAGGGCCGGGCATGTCATTAGTGCTGGCGACCCGGGGTGTGAGGGCAGGGGCACCACTTCAGTGACATGACCTGGGTTGTGAGGGCTGGGCACCTTTAGGGTCCATGACCCGGGGTGTCATGGCTGCACCCCTTCAGTGACATGACCTGGGGTGAGGGTCGGGCACCCTTTAGTGACATGTCCTGGGGTGTGAAGGCTGGCACCTCCAGCACCATGACCTGGGGTGTGGATGGCTGGGCACTCCTTCAGTGCCATGACCTGGGTGTGAGGGCTGGCACCCTTTAGTGACACCTGGGTTGTAGAGGGCCGGGCACCCCTCCAGCACTATGACCTGGGTGTGAGGGCCTGGCACCTCCAGCACCATGACCCGGGTATGAAGGGCACCTTTTCTTTCAGTCACATGACCAGGGTGTGAGGGCCGGGCACCTCTTCAGTGACATGACCCGGGGTGTGAGGCCGGGCACCTTCAGTGCCATGACCCAGGGTGTGAGGGCCGGGCACCCTTTCAGTGACATGACCTGGGGTGTGAAGGCCGGGCACCCCTCCAGCACCATGACCCGGGGTATGAGGGCCGGGCACCCCTTTAGTGCTATGACCCGGGGTGTGAGGGCGGTCACCACTAGGTACATGACCAGGGGTGTGAGGCCGGGCAAACCTTCAGTGCCATGGCCGGTGTGAGGCCGGGCACCTCATCAGTGCCATGACCAGGGTGTGAGGCCGGGCACCCTTTCAGTGACATGACCCGGGGTGTGAGGCCAGGCACCCGTCCAGCACCATGACCCGGGGTGTAGGGCCAGGCACCCCTTCAGTGCCATGACCTGGGGTGTTTTGGGCCGGGCACCCTTCAGTGATATGACCCGGGATGTGGGCCGGGCACCCTTTCAGTGACATGACCCGGGGTGTGAGGGCCAGGCACCCTCCAGCACCATGACCCAGGGGTATGAGGCCGGGCACCCCTTCAGTGACATGACCCGGGTGTGAGCGCAGGCACCCATACAGTGACATGACCGGGATGTGAGAGGCGGGCACCCCTCCAGCACCATGACCCGGGGTATGAGGGCGGGCACCCCTTTAGTGACATGACCCGGGGTGTGAGGGCCGGGCACCACTTCAGTGACATGACCGGGGTGTGAGGACCAGGCACCCCTTCAGCACCATGAACCGGGGTGTGAGGGCCAGGGCTCCCTTCAGTGCCATGACCCGGGGTGTGAGAGGGCTGGACACCCTTCAGTGACATGACCAAGGGTGTGAGGACCGTGCACCCGTTCAGTGCCATGAATCGGGGTGTGATGTCCAGGTACCCCTCAGCACCATGGCCCGGGGTGTGAGGCGGGCACCCTTTCAGTGACATGACCGGGGTGTGAGGGCCGTGCACCCCTCCAGCCATGGCCTGGGGTGTGAGGGCCAGGCACCCCTTCAGTGTCCTGGCCAGATGTCAGGGCCTGACACCCCTCCAGCACCATGGCCCGGGGTGTGAGGCCAGGCTTCTAGTGACATGACCAGGGTGTGAGGACCGGGCACCGTTCAGTGCCATGAATCAGGATGTCATGCGTGCACCCTTCAGTGACATGAGTCAGGGGTGTGAGGCCGGGCGAAGCTCAGTGCCATGGCCAGGGGTGTGAGGCCGGGCATGTCATCAGTGCCATGACCTGGGGTGTGAGGCCGGGCACCACTTCAGTGACATGACCCTGGTTGTGAGGCCAGGCACCTTGGGTCCATGACCCGGGGTGTCATGGCCGTACACCTTCAGTGACATGACCCGGGGTGTGAGGGCCGGGCACCTTTAGTGACATGTCCGGGGTGTGAAGGCTGGGCACCCCTCCAGCACCATGAGCCTGGGTGTGAGGGCCAGGCACCCATTCAGTGCCATGACCCGGGGTGTGAGGTCCAGGCACCCCTTTAGTGACATGACCAAGGGTGTGAGGACCGAGCACCCGTTCAGTGCCATGAATCGGGATGTGATGTCCGGGCACCCCTTCAGCTCCATGACACGGTATGTGAGGGACGGGCACCCCTCCAGGACCATGGCCGGGGTTTGAGGGCCGGGCACCCTTTCAGTGACATGACCCGGGGTGGGGCTGGGCACCCCTTCAGCACCATGACCCGGGTGTGAGGGCAGGCACCCTCCAGCACCATGACCGGGGTATGAGGCCGGGCACCTCTTCAGTCACATATGACCGGGGTGTGAGGGGCCAGGCACCCCTTCAGTGCCATGACCCGGGGTGTGAGGGCCGGGCACCCTTTCAGTGACATGACCCGGGGTGTGAAGGCCAGGCACCCCTCCAGCACCATGACCCGGGGTACAAGGGCCGGGCACCCCTTTAGTGCTATGACCCGGGGTGTGAGGGCCGGTCACCACTTTAGGTACATGACCAGGGGTGTGAGGCCGGGCAAACCTTCAGTGCCATGGCCAGGGTGTGAGGGGCCAGGCACCCTCCAGCACCATGACCAGGGTGTGAGGGACAGGCACCCCTTCAGTGTCAAAACCAGGAGTGTGAGGGCCGGGCAAAGCTTCAGTGCCATGGCCAGGGTGTGAGGGCCGGGCACCTCATCAGTGACATGACCCAGGTTGTGACGGCCGAGCACCCCTTCAGTGACATGAACCGGGATGTGAGGGCCGGGCACTTCAGTGACATGACCCGGGGTGTGAGGGCCGGGCACCACTTCAGCACCATGCCCGGGTTGTGAGGCCAGACACCCCTTCAGTGCCATGACACGGTGTGAGAGCTGGGCACCCTCCAGCACCATGAATTGGGGTGTGAGGCCAGGCACCTTAGTGCCATGACCTGGGGTGTGAGGCGGGCACCTTCAGTGTCATGAATCGGGTGTGAGGCCAGGCACCCTTTCAGTGTGCCATGAACAGGGTGTGGTGGCACCCCTTTAGTGCCATGACCCGGGTGTGTCAGGGCCTGACCTCCAGCTCCATGGCCCGGGGTGTGAGGCCGGGCACCTTTCAATGCCATGAATCCGGGGTGTGAAGGCCGGGGACTACTTTGGGTACATGACCAGGGGTGTGAGGACGGGCATATCATCAGTGCCATGACCGGGGTGTGAGGGCCGGGCACCCCTCCAGCACCATGGCCCGGGATGTGAGGCCGGGCACCGTTTCAGTGATTTTACCCTGGGTGTGAGGGCGGGCACCGCTTCAGCACCATGACCCGGGGTGTGAGGGCCTGGCACCCCTTCAGTGCCATGACCCTGAGTGTGAGCTGGGCACCTCCAGCACCATGTTGGGGTGTGAGGGCCAGGCACCTTTAGTGCCATGACCCGGGGTGTGAGGGCCGGGCACCCCTTCAGTGTCATGAATCGGGGTGTGAGGGCGGGCACCCTTTCAGTGCCATGAAGCAGGGTGTGAGGCCCGGCCCTCATCAGTGCCATGGCCAAGGGTGTAAGGGCCGGGCACCACTTCAGTGACATGACCGGGGTGTAGTGCGGGCACCCTTTAGTGACATGACCCGGGGTGTGTGGGCAGACTCCTTCAGCACCATGACCCGGGGTGTGAGGGCCGGGCACCCGTTCAGTGCCATGAATCGGGGTGTGATGTCCAGGCACCTTCATCATCATGACCCGGTATGTGAGGCCGGGCACCCTTTCAGTGACATGACCCGGGGGTGGGGCGGGCACCCTCCAGCACCATGGCCCTGGGGTGTGAGGGCCAGGCACCTTCAGTGTCATGACCCGGATGTATAGGGCCTGACACCCCTCAGCACCATGCCCCGGGGTGTGAGGGCCGGGCACCCTTTCAGTGCCATGAATCGGGGTGTGAGGGCCGGGCACCACTTTAGGTAAATGACCAGGGGTGTGAGGGCCGGGCAAATCAGTGCAATGGCCAGGGGTGTGAGGCCGGGCACCTCATCAGTGCCATGACCCAGGGAGTGAGGCCGGGCACCCCTTAAGTGCGACCCGGGGGTCAGGGCTGGGCACCCTCAAGCACCATGACCCGGGTGTGAGGGCCAGGCACCCCTTCAGTGCCATGACCCGGAGTGTGAGAGCTGGGCCCCCTTCAGTGACACGACCGGGGTGTGAGGCAGGCACCCTTTCAGTGCCATGACCAGGGGTGTGAGGGCGGGCACCCCTCCAGCACCATGAATCAGGGGTGTGAGGGCCGAGCACCCCTTCAGTGCCGATGACCGGGGTGTGAGGGCCGGGCACCACTTCAGTGTCACGAATCTTGGTGTGAGGGCCGGGCACCCTTTCAGTGCCATGAAACAGGGTGTGAGGCCAGGCACCCCTACAGTGCTGCAGACCGGGGTGTGAGGCTGAGCACCTTTCAGTGCCATGAATCGGGGTGTGAGGGCCAGGCCCCTTCAGCACCTGACGGGATGTGAGGGCAGGGCACCAATCCATACCGGGGTGTGAGGCCGGACACCCTTTCAGTGACATGACCCGGGGTGTGACAGCCGGGCACCTCTTCAGTGACATGACCCGGGGTGTGAGGGCCGTACACCCCATCAGCACCATGACCCGGGGTGTGAGGGCCGGGCACCACTTTAGGTCCATGACCCGGGGTGTCATGGCCGTGCACCCCTTCAGCACCATGACCCGGGGTGTGAAGGCCGGGCACCCTTTCAGTGACATGACCCGGGGTGTGAGGGCCAGGCACCCGTCAGCACCATGACCGGGGTGTGAGGGCCAGGCACCCCTTCAGTGCCATGACCGGGGTGTTTTGGGCCGGGCACCCCTTCAGTGACATGACACGGGATGTGTGGGCGGGCACCCTTTCAGTGACATGACCCGGGGTGTGAGGGCCAGGCACCCTCAGCACCATGACCCGGGGTATGAGGGCCTTGCATCAGTGACATGACCCGGGGTGAGGGCCAGGCACCCTACAGTGACATGACCCGGGATGTGAGGCCAGGCACCTCAGCACCATGACCCGGGGTATGAGGCGGGCACCTTTAGTGCTATGACCCGGGTGTGAGGCGGGCACAACAGGTACATGACCAGGGTGTGAGGGCCGGGCAAACCTTCAGTGCCATGGCCAGGGGTGTGAGGGCCGGGCACCTCATCAGTGCCATGACCCGGGTGTGAGGGCGGGCACCACTTCAGTGACATGACCCAGGCTGTGAGTGGCGGGCACCCACTTAGTGACATGAGCCAGGGTGTGAGGGCCGGGCACCTTCAGCACCAAGACCCGGGGTGTGAGGGCCGGGCTCCCTTTCAGTGACATGACCCGGGGTGTGAGGGCTGGGCACCCCTTCAGTGACATGACCAAGTGTGAGGACAAGGCACCCGTTCAGTGCCATGAATCGGGGTGTGATGTCGGGCACCCCTTCAGCTCCATGACCCGGGGTGTGAGGGCCAGGCACCCCTTCAGTGACATGAAGCAGGGGTGTGGTGCAGGGCACCTTTCAGTGACTATGACCAGGGGTGTGAGCCGGGCACCTCCAGCACCATGACCCGGGGTGTGAGGCCGAGCACCCTTGGATCCATGACCCGGGTGTCATGGCGTGCACCCCTTCAGCACCATGACCCGGGGTGTGAGGCCGGGCACCCTTTCAGTGACATGACCCGGTGTGAGGGCCAGGCACCCGTCAGCACTATGACCCGGGGTGTGAGGGCCAGGCACCCCTTCAGTGCCATGACCGGGATCGTGGGCGGGCACCCTTTCAGTGACATGACCCGGGGTGTGAGGGCCGGGCACCCCCCAGCACCATGACCCGGGGTATGAGGGCCGGGCACCCTTCAGTGACATGACCAGGGGTGGGGCCGGGCACCCATCAGTGACATGACCCGGGATGTGAGGCGGGCACCCCTCCAGCACCATGACCGGGGTATGAGGCCGGGCACCTTTAGTGACATGACCCGGGGTGTGAGGGCCGGGCACCACTTCAGTGACATGACCCAGGGTGTGAGGCCGGGCACCCTTCAGCACCATGACCCGGGGTGTGAGGCGGGCTCTCAGTGCCATCACCCGGGTGTGAGGCTGGACACCTTCAGTGACATGACCAGGGTGTGAGGGCCGGGCACCCGTTCAGTGCCTGCAATCGGGGTGTGATGTCCGGGCACCCCTCCAGCACCATGGCCTGGGGTGAGGGCGGCACCTTTCAGTGACATGACCCGTGTGAGGCTGCACCTCCAGCACCACGGCCTGGGGTTTGAGGGCCGGGCACCCCTTCAGGGTCATGACCCGAATGTCAGGCCCTGACACCCTCCAGCACCATGGCCGGGGTGTGAGGCAGGCACCCCTTCAGTGACATGACCAAGTGTGTGAGGACGGGCACCCGTTCAGTGCCATGAATCGGGTATCATGGTCGACCCCTTCAGTGACATGACCCGGGGTGAGGGCGGGCAAAGCTTCAGTGCCATGGCCAGGTAGGGCAGGCCAAGATGCCATGACCCGGGGTGTGAGGGCCGGGCACCAATTCAGTGACATGACTGGGCAGAGGGCTGGGCACTTTAAGTCCATGACCCATGGCTGGCCACCCCTTCAGTGACATGACCCGGGGTGTGAGGGCCGGGCACCCTTTAGTGACATGTACTGTGAAGGCCGGGCACCCTCCAGCACCATGACCTTGGGTGTGAGGCCAGGCACCCATTCAGTGCCATGACCCATGGTGTGAGGGCCAGGCATCCTCGGTGACATGTCCAAGGGTGTGAGGACCGGGCACCCGTTCAGTGCCATGAATCGGTGATGTCCCCATGACATGGATGTGAGGGACGGGCACCTCCAGGACCATGGCCGGGGCCAGGCTGGCACCAGTGACATTACCCGGGTGTGAGGCGGGCACCCCACCAACACCATGGCCTGGGGTAAGGGGGTCAGGCACCCTTTAAGTGACATGACCGGGGTGTGAGGGCCGGCACCCTCCAGCACCATGGCCTGGTGAGGGCCGGGCACCTCCATCACCATGACCCTGGTTGTGAGGACAGGCACCCCTTCAGTGCCATGACCAGGAGTGTGAGGCCGGGCAGAGCTTCAGTGCCATGGCCAGGGGTGTGAGGGCCGGCACCTCATCAGTGCTATGACCCGGGGTGTGAGGCCGGGCACCCATACAGTGCTTTGAACCAGGTGGTGGGTGGGGCACCTCACAAGACCCGTGTTAGCTGGGCACCCTCCAGCACTCGACCCGGAGGTGAGGGCCGGGCACCCCTTCAGTGACATGACCCGTGTGACGGCCGAGCACCCCTTCAGTGACATGAACCGGATGTGAGGGCCGGGCACCACTTAGCACCATGACCCGGTGAGGGTAAGACACCTCAGTGCCATGACACAGTGTGAGAGCTAGGCACCCCTTCAGTGACATGACCTGGGTGTGAGGGCTGCCAGGGTGGCGGGCCAGCCACCTTTCAGTTATGACCCGGGGTGTGAGGCTGGGCACCCCTTCAGTGACATGACCAAGGGTGTGAGACAGGCACCCGTTCAGTGCCATGAATCAGGGGTGTGATGTCGGGCACCCCTTCAGCTCCATGACCCAGTATGTGAGGGCGGGCACCCGCACCCTCAGTGATTTTACCCCTGGGTGTGAGGGCCAGGCACCGCCAGCACCATGACCCGGGGTGTGAGACCAAACACCCCTTCCTACCATGACCCGGAATGTGAGCTGGGCACCCCTCCAGCACCATGACCCGGGGTGTGAGGGCCAGGCACCCTCCAGCACCATGACCGGGGTGTTTGGGCCAGGCGCATCAGTGACATGACCGGGATGTGTGGGCCGGGCACCCTTTCAGTGACATGGCCAGGGGTGTGAGGGCCAGGCACCCTCAGCACCATGACCCGGGGTATGAGGGCCCGGGCACCTCATCAGTGCCATGACCAGGGGTGTGAGCCAGGCACCACTTCAGTGACATGACCCAGGGTGGCGTGCATTTCTTAGTGACACTTGACCAGGGGTGAGCCAGGCACCCATCCTGACCCAGGTGTGAGCCTGGCTCACTTCATGCCATGACCCGGGTGTGAGGGCTGGGCACCCATTCAGTGACATGACCAGGAGGTGTGAGGACGGGGAACCGTTCAGTGCCCTGAATCGGGGTGTAGTGTCAGGGCACCCATTCATCTCCTTGACCCGGTAGGTGAGGGCCAGGCACCCCTCCAGCACCATGACCCGGAGTTTGAGGGCGTGCACCCCTTCAGTGACATGACCCGGGGTGTGACGGCCGAGCACCCCTTCAGTGACATGAACCGGGATGTGAGGTCCGGGCACCACTTCAGCACCATGACCCGGGGTGTGAGAGTAAGACACACCCTTCAGTGCCATGACACGGAGTGAGAGCTGGGCACCCCTTCAGTGACATGAATCGTGTGAGGGCCGGGCACCCTTTCAGTGCCATGAAACGGGGTGTGAGGGCCTGGCACCCCTTCAGTGTCATGACCCTGGTGTGTCAGGGCCTGACACCCTCCAGCTCCATGGCCCGGGGTGTGAGGGCCGGGCACCCTTTCAGTGCCATGAATCGGGGTGTGAAGGCCGGAGACTACTTGAGGTACATGACCAGGGGTGTGAGGGACGGGCATGTCATCAGTGCCATGACCCGGGGTGTGAGTGCCGGGCACCACTTCAGTGACATGACTCAGGTTAGAGGCCGGGCACCCCTTTAGGTCCATGACCCAGGGTGTCATGGCCGTGCACCCCTTCAGTGACATGACCCGGGGTGTGAGGGCCGGGCACCCCTTTAGTGACATGTCCCGGGGTGTGAAGGCCGGGCACCCCTCCAGCACCATGACCCGGGGTGTGAGGGCCAGGCACCCATTCAGTGCCATGACCCGGGGTGTGAGGGCCAGGCACCCCTTCAGTGACATGACCTGGGGTGTGAGGGCCGGGCACCCTTTCAGTGACATGACCCGGGGTGTGAGAGCCGGCACCTGTCCAGCACCATGACCCGGGTGTGAGAGGCCAGGACCCCTTCAGTGCCATGACCCGGGTGTGAGGGCCGGCACCTTCAGAAACCAGGGCAGGCACCCCTTCAGTGACATGACCCGGGGTGTGAGGGCTGGCACCCCTTCAGTGACATGACCCGGGGTGTGAGGGCTGGGCACCCTCCAGCACCATGAACCGGGGTGTGAGGGCGGGCACACCTCCAGCACCATGACCCGGGGTATGAAGGCCGGGCACCTCTTCAGTCACATGACCCGGGGTTTGAGGGCCGGCACCCTTCAGTGACATGACCCGTGAAGGCCGGGCACCCCTCCAGCACCATGACCCGGTATGAGGGCCGGGCACCCCTTTAGTGCTATGACCCGTGGTGTGAGGGGCCGGTCACCACTTTAAGTACATGACCAGGGGTGTGAGGGCCGGGCAAACCTTCAGTGCCATGGCCAGGGGTGTGAGGGCCGGC
This sequence comes from Homarus americanus, assembly GCF_018991925.1. Classification (NCBI taxonomy): domain Eukaryota; kingdom Metazoa; phylum Arthropoda; class Malacostraca; order Decapoda; family Nephropidae; genus Homarus; species Homarus americanus. The sequence continues at coordinate 45,928 of NW_024753079.1, forward strand.
ACCTCATCAGTGCCATGACCAAGGGTGTGAGGGCCGGGCACCAGTGATTGTGCCAGCACCTTCAGACATGAACGTGATGCACCGACCCTGGGTGAAGGCCGTGCTCCCCTTCAGCACCATGACCCGGGTGTGAGGGCCGCACCAATCCAGTACCATGGCTCGGGTGTGAGGGCTCGCACCCCTTCAGTGACATGACCAAGGGTGTGAGGACAGGCACCCGTTCAGTGACACCGACCCGGGTGTGAGAGCTGGGCACCCTTCAGTGACACGACCCGGGGTGTGAGGGCCGGGCACCCTTTCAGTGACATGACCCGGGTGAGGGGCCGGGCACCTCCAGCACAATGACCCGGGTTGTCAGGGCCGAGCACCCCTTCAGTGCTGACCGGGGTGTGAGGGCGGGCACCACTTCAGTGCCATGAAACGTGGTGTGAGGGCCGGGCACCCCTACAGTGCTGTGAACCGGGGGAGGGCCGGGCACCAATCCAGTACAATGGCTGGGTGTGAGGGCCGGACACCCCTTCAGTGACATGACCCTGGGTGTGTGGGCCGGGCACTCCTTCAGCACCATGACCCGGGTGTGAGGGCCGGGCACCCGTTCAGTGCCATGAATCGGGGTGTTTTGGGCCGGGCACCCCTTCAGTGACATGACCGGATGTGTGGGCCGGGCACCCTTTCAGTGACATGACCGGGTGTGAGGGCCGGGCACCCCTCCAGCACCATGACCCGGGTATGAGGGCCGGCACCCCTTCAGTGACATGACCCGGGGTGTGAGGGCCGGGCAACCTTACAGTGACATGACCGGGATGTGAAGGCCGGGCACCCTCCAGCACCATGACCCTGGGTATGAGGGCCGGCACCCCTTAGTGCTATGACCCGGGGTGTGAGGGCCGGGCACAACTTAGGTACATTACCGGGGTGTGAGGGCTGGGCAAACCTTCAGTGCCATGGGCCAGGCTGTGAGGGCCGGGCACCTCATCAGTGCCATGACCGGGGTGTGAGGGCTGGCACCACTTCAGTGACATGACCCAGGGTGTGAGTGCCGGGCACCCCCTTAGTGACATGACCCGGGATGTGAGGGCCGGAACCCCTTTAGTGCTATGACCCGTGGTGTGAGGGCCGGTCACCACTTTAGGTACATGACCAGGGGTGTGAGGGCCGGGCAAACCTTCAGTGCCATGACACGGAGTGTGAGCTGGGCACCCCTTCAGTGACATGACCCGGGTGTGAGGGCCGGCAATAATTCTTTCAGTTACATGACCTGGGTGTGAGGGCTGGCACTCTCAGACATGACTGCTGGTGTGAGGACAGGGCACCCGTTCAGTGCCATGAATCGGGGTGCGATGTCCGGGCACCCCTCTTCAGCTCCATGACCCGGTATGTGAGGGGCCGCCGGGCACCCTTTCAGTGATTTTACCCTGGGTGTGAGGGCTAGGCACCGCTTCAGCACCATGACCGGTGTGGAGGGGCCAGGCACCCCCTTCAGTGCCATGACCCGGAATGAGAGCTGGGCACCTCCAGCACCATGACCCGGGGTGTTTTGGGCCGGGCACCCCCTTCAGTGACATGACCCGATGTGTGGGCCGGGCACCCCTTCAGTGACATGACCCGGATGTGTGGGCCGGCACCCTTCAGTGACATGACCTGGGTGTGAGGGGCTGGGCACCCCTCCAGCACCATGACCCGGGGTATGTGGGCGGGCACCCCATCAGTGCCATGACCAGGGTGTGAGGGGCTGCACCACCAGTGACATGACCCAGGGGTAAAGCCGAGCACCCCTTAGTGACATGACCCGGGTGCAGGGCTGGCACCCCTTCAGCACCATGACCCGGGGTGGCCTGTTCTTCAGTGCCATGACCTGGGGTGTGTGGCTGGCACCCATTCAGTGACATGATCTGGGTGGTGTGAGGGGATCAGGCCTGTTCATGCCCTGGACCGGGTGTGATGTCAGGGCACCCATTCATCCTTGACCCGGTAGGTGAGGGCCAGGCACCCTCCAGCACCATGACCCGGAGTTTGAGGGCCGGCACCCCTTCAGTGACATGACCCGGGTGTGACGGGCCGAGCACCCCTTCCAGTGACATGAACCGGATGCAGGTCCGGCACCACTTCAGCAATTCATGACCTGGGTGGAGGGTAAGACACCCCTTCAGTGTCATGACCTGTAAAAGTCAGGGCCTGACACCTCCACCTCCATGGCCTGGGGTGTGAGGGCCGGGCACCCTTTCAGTGCCATGAATCGGGGTGGAAGGCCGGGGACTACTTCTTGAGGTACATGACCAGGGGTGAGGGACGGCATGCCATCAGTGCCATGACCTGGTGTGAGTGCCGGCACCACTTCAGTGAGACATGACCTGGTTGTGAGGGCTGGCACTCCCCTTTAGGTCCATGACCCAGGGTGCTCTACGTGCACCCCCTTCAGTGACACATGAGATCCGGGTGTGAGGGCTGGGCACCCTTTAGGTGACATGTCCTGGGTGTGAAGGCCGGGCACCCCCTCCAGCACCATGACCCGGGGTGTGAGGGCCAGGCACCCATTCAGTGCCATGACCTGGGTGGTGAGGGCCAGGCACCCCTTCAGTGACATGACCTGGGTGTGAGGGCCGGGCACCCTTCAGTGACATGATCCGGGGCGTGAGAGCCGGCACCTGTCCAGCACCATGACCGGGTGTGAGGGCCAGGCACCCCTTCAGTGCCATGACCCGGGTGTGAGGGCCGGGCACCCCCTTCGAAAGACATGACCCGGGTGTGAGGGCTGGCACCCTTCAGTGACATGACCCGGGGTGTGAGGGCCGGGCACCCCTCCAGCACCATGAACCGGGTGTGAGGGCCGGGCACCTCCAGCACCATGACCCGGGGTATGAAGACCGGGCACCTTCAGTCACATGACCGGTGAGGGCCGGGCACCCTTCAGTGACATGACCCGGGTGTGAAGGCCGGGCACCCTCCAGCACCATGACCCGGGGTATGAGGGCCGGGCACCCCTTTAGTGCTATGACCCGTGGTGTGAGGGCCGTCACCATGAGGGCTACGACCAGGGGTGGAGGGCCGCAAACCTTCAGTGCCATGGCTAGGGTAACAGGGCTGGCACTCATCGCGCATGACCAAGGGTGTGAGGATGGGCACCACTTCAGTGACATGACCCTGGGTGTGTGTGGGCCGGGCACCCTTCTCATGACCCTGGGTGTAAGGGGCTGTGCTCCCTTCAGCACCATGACCCGGGGTGTGGTGGCCTGCACCAATCCAGTACCATGGCTCGGGGTGTGAGGGCTGCGACCCTTCAGTGACATGACCGCGGGTGTGAGGACCGGGCACCCGTTCAGTGACACGACCCGGGGTGTGAGAGCTGGGCACCCCTTCAGTGACACGACCTGTGCAGGGCTGCGCACCCTTCAGTGACATGACCCGGGTGTGAGGGCGGCACCCTCCAGCACCATGACCCGGGGTGTCAGGCCGAGCACCTTCAGCGCCATGACCTGGGTGTGAGGGCTGGCACCACTTCAGTGTCACGAATCGTGGTGTGAGGGCTGGCACCCCTTTCAGTGCCATGAAACGTGGTGAGGGCCGGGCACCCCTACAGTGCTGTGGAACCGGGATGTGAGGGCCGGGCACCAATCCAGTACCATGGCTCGGTGTGAGGGCCGGACACCCTTCAGTGACATGACCCGGTGTGACGGCCGGGCACCCCTTCGTGCGTCATGACCCGGGTGTGAGGGCCCGCACCCCATCAGCACCATGACCGCGGGTGTGAGGGCCGGCACCCCTTTAGGTCGATGACCGGGTGTCATGGCTGTGCACCCCTTCAGCACCATGACCCGGGGTGTGAGGGCTGGGCACCGTTTCAGTGACATGACCCGGGGTGTGAGGGCTGGGCACCCGTGCAGCACCATGACCTGGGATGTGAGGGCCAGGCACCCCTTAAGTGCCATGACCCGGGGTGTTTTGGGCCGGGCACCCCTTCAGTGACATGACCCGGGATGTGTGGGCCGGCACCCTTTCAGTGACATGACCCGGGGTGTGAGGGCTGGCACCCTCCAGCACCATGACCTGGGTATGGGGAGGGCCGGCACCCCTTCAGTGACATGACCTGGGTGTGAGGGCCGGCACCTCTACAGTGACATGACCTGATGTGAAGGCCGGGCACCCCCCTCCAGCACCATGAGACCCGGGGTATGAGGGCCGGGCACCCCCTTAGTGCTATGACCCGGGGTGTGAGGCCGGGCAATCCTTTAGGTACATTACCTGGGTGTGAGGGCTGGGCAAACCTTCAGTGCCATGGCCAGGTGAGGCCGCACCACCAGTGCCATGACCCGGGTGTGAGGGCCGGGCACCACTTCCAGTGGACATGACCCAGGGTGTGAGTGCTTGGCACCCCTTAGTGACATGACCCGGGGTGTGAGGGCCGGGCACCCCTTCAGCACCAAGACCCGGGGTGTGGCTGGCCCTTCAGTGCCATGACCCGGGTGTGGAGGGCTGGGCACCCTTTCAGTGACATGACCAGGTGTGAGAACCGGGCACCCGTTCAGTGCCATGAATCGGGGTGTGATGTCAGGGCACCCTTTCATCTCCATGACCCGGTAGGTGAAGGCCAGGCACCCCTCCAGCACCATGACCCGGGAGTTTGAGGGCCGGGCACCCTTCAGTGACATGACCTGGTGTGACGGCCGAGCACCCCTTCAGTGACATGAACGGGGATGTGAGGTCTGGCACCACTTCAGCACCATGACCCGGGGTGTGAGGCAAGACACCCCTTCAGTGCCATGACACGGAGTGTGAGAGCTGGGCACCTTCAGTGACATGAATCGGGGTGTGAGGGCCGGGCACTTTCAGTGCTGTGAACAGGTGTGAGGGCCCGGCACCTTCAGTGTCATGACCCGGGTGTTCAGGGCCTGACACCCCTCCAGCTCCATGGCCAGGGGTGTGAGGGCCGGGCACCCTTTCAGTGCCATGAATCAGTGTGAAGGCCGGGGACGATGGAGTACATGAACAGGTGAGGGACGGGCATGTCATCAGTGCCATGACCCGGGGTGTGAGCGCAGGCACCTTTAGTGACATGTCCGGGTGTCATGGCCGCGCACTTTCGTGACATGACCCGGGGTGTGAGGCTGGCACCTTTAGTGAGGTGTGAAGGCCGGGCACCCCTCCAGGACTCAGGGGAGTAGGACCCATTCAGTGCCATGACCCGGGGTGAGGGCCAGACCCCTTCAGTGACATGACCTGGGTAGGTGGGCCACACCTTTAAGTGACATGACCTGGGGAGAGCCGGGCACCTGTCCAGCACCATGACCCGGGGTGTGAGGCCAGGCACCCCTTCAGTGCTGACCCGGGGTGTGAGGGCAGGCACCCTTCAGTGACATGACCCGGGGTGTGAGGCCGGGCACCCCTTCAGTGACATGACCCGGGGTGTGGCTGGCACTCTAGCACCATGAACCGGGGTGTAGGGGCCAGGCACCCCTCCAGCACCATGACCTGGGGTATGAAGGCCGGGCACCTCAGTCACATGACCCTGGGTGTGAGGGCCGGGCACCCTTTCAGTGACATGACCCGGGGTGGAAGCCGGGCACCCTCCAGCACCATGACCCGGGGTATGAGGCCGGGCACCTTAGTGCTATGACCCGTGGAGGGCCGGTCACCACTTAGTACATGACCAGGGGTGTGAGGGCCGGGCAAACCTCAGTGCCATGGACAGGGGTGTGGGCGGGCACCTCATCAGTGCCAGACCAAGGGTGAGGCCGGGCACCACTTCAGGACATGACCCAGGGTGTGTGGGCCGGGCACCTTCAGCACCATGACCCGGGTGTGGAGGGCCAGGCACCCTTCAGTGACATGAACCGGGGTGTGATGGCGGGCACCCTTCACATGACCCCTGTAAGGGCCGTGCCCCCTTCAGCACCATGACCCGGGGTGTGAGGCCGGGCACCAATCCAGTACATGGCTCGGGGTGTGAGGGCGCACCCCTTCAGTGACATGACCAAGGGTGAGACCGGCACCTTCAGTGACACGACCGGGTGTGAGAGCTGGGCACTTCAGTGACACCACCCGTGGGGGAAGGGCACCCTTTCAGTGACATGACCTGGGGTGTGAGGCCCGGCACCCCTCCAGCACCATGACCCGGGGGTCAGGCCGAGCACCCTTCAGTGCCATGACCCGTGAGGCTGCACCACTTCAGTCACGAATCGTGGTGTGAGGGCTGCACCCTTCAGTGCCATGAAACGTGGTGTGAGGGCCGGGCACCCTACAGTGCTGTGAACCGGAGATGTGAGGGCCGGGCACCAACCAGTACCATGGCTCGGGGTGTGAGGGCTGACACCCCTTCAGTGACATGACCGGGGTGTGACGCCAGGGCACCCCTTCAGTGACATGACCTGGGTGAGGCGGAACCATCAGCACCATGACCCGTGGTGTGAGGCCCGGCACCTTTGTCCATGACCCCAGTGTCATGGCCGTGCACCCCTTCAGCACCATGACCCGGGTGTGAGGCCGGGCACCCTTTCAGTGACATGACCAGGAGGTGTCAGGCACCCGTGCAGCATCATGACCCGATAGAGGGCCAGGCACCCTTAAAAGTGCCATGACCCGGGGTTTTTGGGCCGGGCACCCCTTCAGTGACATGACCCAGGATGTATGGGGCGGGCACCCTTCAGATGACGAGGCTGTGGAGGGCTGGCACCCCTCCAGACACCATGACCCGGGGTATGAGGGCCGGCACCCCTTCAGTGACATGACCCGGGTGTGAGGGCCGAGCACCCCTACAGTGACATGACCCGGGGTATGAGGGCCGGGCACCCCTTTAGTGCTATGACCCCGGGTGTGAGGGCCGGGCACAACTTTAGGTACATTACCCGGGGTGTGAGGGCTGGGCAAACCTTCAGTGCCATGGCTAGGGGGTGAGGGCCGGGCACCCCATCAGTGCCATGACCCGGGGTGTGGCCAGGCACCACTTCAGTGACATGACCCAGGGTGAGTGCCGGCACCCTATGCGACATGACCCGGGGTGTGAGGGCTGGGCACCCCTTCAGCACCAAGACCCAGTAGGGCCGGGCTCCCCACAGTGCCATGACCAGGGTGTGAGGTCACCTTTCAGTGAACATGACCAAGGGGTGAGGACCGCGGCACCCGTTCAGTGCCAGAACGGGTGTGATGTCAGGGCACCCCTTCATCTCCATGACCCGGTAGGTGGGGGCCAGGCACCCTCCAGCACCATGGCCCGGGGTGGAGGCTGGCACCCCATCAGCACCATTCCACGGGGTGTGAGGGCTGGCACCTTACAGTGACATGACCTGGGTGTGAGGGCCAGGCACCCTTAGTGCCATGACCGAGGTGTGGAGGCCGCACCCCTTTCAGAGACATGACCCGTGGTGTGAGGGCCGGGCACCCGTCCAGCACCATGAACCGGGGTGTAGAGGGCCAGGCCCCCCTTCAGTGCCATGACCCAGGGTGTGAGGGCGGGCACCCCTCCAGCACAAGCGACCGGGGGGTATGAAGGCCGGGCACCTCTTCAGCTCACATACCCGGGTGTGAGGGCCGGGCACCCCTTCAGGATAGACATGACCTGTGAAGGCTGGGCACCCTCCAGCACCATGACCCGGGGTATGAGGGCCGGGCACCCCTTAGTGCTATGACCCTGTGGTGTGAGGCCGATCACCTTTAGGTACAGACCACTGTGAGAGGGCGGGCAAACCTTCAGTGCCATGCCAGGGGTGTGAGGCCAGGCACCATCACAGCACTGGGCCAAGGCGGGCCGGGCACCACTTCAGAGACCTGGGTGTGAGGACCGGCACCTGCTCAGTGACAACGACCCGGGGTGAGAGCTGACACCCTTCAGTGAGACCCGGGGTGTGAGGGCCGGCACCCTTTCAGTGACATATTCCATGGATAGTCAGGGCACCCCTCCAGCACCAACTGACAGGGGTGTCAGGGCCGAGCACCTTCAGTGCCAGACCTGTGTGAGGGCCGGGCACCACTTCAGTGTCACGAATCGTGGTGTGAGGGCCGGACACCCTCAGTGACATGACCTGTGACGGCCGGGCACCCTTCAGTGACATGACCAGGGGCTGGGCACCCCATCAGCACCATGACCCGTGGTGTGAGGGCCGGGCACCCCTTAGGTCCATGACCCTGGGCTGTCATGGCCGTGCACCCCTTCAGCACCATGACCTGGGAGGGTGGCACCCTTTCAGTGACATGACCTGGGTGTGAGGGCCAGGCACCCGTGCAGCACCATGACCTGGATGTGAGGGCCAGCACCCTTCAGTGCCATGACCTGGGTGTTTTGGGCCGGGCACCCCTTCAGCGACCCGGGATGTGGGCCGGGCACCTCAGGACATGACCAGGTGTGAGGCGGGCACCTCCAGCACCATGACCGGTATGAGGCTGGCACCTTCAGACATGACCGTGTGAGGCCGGCACCTTACAGTGACATGACCTGGGATGTGAAGCGGGGCACCCCTCCAGCACCATGACCCGGGGTATGAGGGCCGGGCACCCTTTAGTGCTAAGGGAGAGCGGCACAACTTTAGGTACATTACCCGGGGTGTGAGGGCTGGGCAAACCAGTGCCATGGCCAGGGGGAGGGCGGGCACCTCATCAATGCCATGACCCGGGGTGTGAGGCCGGGCACCACTCAGTGACATGACCAGGTGTGAGGCACCCCAGTGACATGACCCGGGGTGTGAGGGCCGGGCACCCCTTCAGCACATGACCCGGGGGAGGCCGGGCTCCTTCAGTGCCACATGACCAGGGGGTGTGGGGCTGGGCACCTGTTCAGTGACATGACCAAGGGTGTGAGGACCGGGCACCTGTTCAGTGCCATGAATCGGGGTGTGATGCTAGGGCACCCTTTCATCTCCATGACCCGGTAGGTGAGGCCAGGCACCTCCAGCACCATGGCCCGGGGTGTGAGGGCCGGGCACCCTTCAGTGACATGACCCCGGGTGTGAGGGCGGGCACCCATCAGCACCATTCCCCGGGGTGTGAGAGCCGAGGCACCTTAGTCCATGACCCAATGGCAGTAAAACCCTTCAGCACCATGAACTGGTGTGAGGGCCAGGCCCCCCCTTCAGCACCATGACCCGGGGTGTCAGGCCGAGCACCCCTTCAGTGACATGACCTGGGAGGGCCGGGCACCCGTCCAGCACCATGAACCGGGTGTGGAGGGCCAGGCCCCTTCTGAATGCCATGACCAGGGTTTGAGGGCCAGGCCGGGCACCCCTTCAGTGACATGACCCAGGGGTGTGTGGGCCGGGCACCACTTAGAGGGCACATGACCAGGGGTGTGAGGGCCGGGCAAAGCTTCAGTGCAATGGCCAGGGTGTGAGGAGGGCACCATCAGTGCACGACCTGGGGAGAGAGGCTGGCACCCCTTTATGCTATGAACGGGGTGTGAGTGCCAGGCTCCCATACAGTGCTTTGAACCAGGGTGTGAGGCTCAGGCACCCCTTCACATGACCCGGGTGTCAGGCTGGGCACTCAGCCACCATGACCCGGAGTGTGAGGCCGGGCACCCCATACTGACATGAACCGGGGTTTTAGGGCCGGGTACCCCTTCAGACAGAACGGGGTGTTGGTGCAGGGCACCCCTACAATGTTAAGAACTGGGTGTGATGGCTGGGCACCCTTTCACATGACCCTCGGGTGTAAGCGGCCGTGCACCCCTTCAGCACATGACCCGGGGTGGAGGGCCAGGCACCCCTTCAGTGCCAATGACCCGAGTGTGAGCTGGGCACCAGAGACATGACTGGGCGAGTGAGGGCCGGCACCTCCAGCACCATGACCCTGGGTGTGAGGGCCGAGCACACCTTCAGTGCCATGACCCGGGTGTGAGAGCCTGGCACCACTCAGTGTCACGAATCGGGGTGTGAGGGCTGCACTTACAGTGACATGACCCGGATGTGAAGGCCGGTACCCCTCCAGCACCATGACCCGGGTATGAGGGCTGGCACCCCTTTAGTGCTATGACCAAAGAGGGCGGCACACCTTATAGGTACATGACCTGTGTGAGGGTTGGCAAACCTTCAGTCAAACACTCCAGGTGTGGGCGCCGGCACCCCCAGTGACATGACCCGGGGTGTGAGGGATGGGAACCCCTTCAGCACCATGACCCGGGTGTAAGGGCCTGGCCTCTTCAGTGCCATGACCCGGGTGAAGGCTGGGCATCCCTTCAGTGACATGACCATGTGTGAGGACCGCACCCCTTCATCTCCATGAACGGGGTGTGACATGTCAGGGCACCATCTCCATGACCCCGGTAGGTGAAGGCACCCTCCAGCACCATGCCCGGGGTGTGAGGGCCGGGCACCCTTCAGACATGACCCCGGGTGTGAGGGGCGGCACCCCATCAGCACCATTCCCCGGGTGTGAGGCCAAGTGCACCCCATCAGCACCATTCCCCGGGTGGGAGGGGCTGGCACCCCTTAGGGTCTGGCGAGACCTGGGGTGGTCATGGCTGTGCACTCCTTCAGTGACATGACCCGGGGTGTGAGGGCCAGGCACCCCTTTTAGTGCCATGACCCGGGGTGAGGGTCAGTACCCTTTCAGTGACATGACCCTGGGGGTGTGAGGCTGGGGCACCTGTCCAGCACCACATGAACTGGGGTGTGGAGGGCCAGGCCTCCTCACAGTGCCATGACCTAGGGTTTGAGGCCGGGCACCCTTCAGTGAGATGACCCGGGGTGTGTGGGCCGGGCACCACTTTTGTGGTACATGACAAGGGGTGAGGGCTGGGCAAGCTTCAGTAATGGCTAGGGTTTGAGGGCACAGTGTTCCTCATCAGTGCCATATGACCTGGGGGAGGAGGTGGCTGGGCACCCTTAGTGCTATGAAACGGGTGTGAGCAGGCACCATACAGTGCTTTGAACCAGGGTGTGAGGCTCGGGCACCCCTTCTGCTACGACCTGGGGTGTTAGGCTGGGCACCTCAAGCAACATTATGACTGAGGGGAAGGCTGGGCACCCTATAATGATATGAACTGGAAGTGAAGCTGGCCACCCTTCAGTGACATGAATGGGGTGTGGGGTGCAGGGCACCTTACAATGTTATGAACTGGGGTGTGATGGCTGGGCACCATTTCACATGACCCTGGGTGGGGAGGGCCGTGGCACCCCTTCAGCATTCATGATCTGAAGGGGAGGGCCAGGCACCCCTTCAGCTATGACCCGGAGTAGAGTGCCACCCCTTCAGTGACACGACCCAAGAGGGCTGGGGCACTTCAGTGCCTGTGAATCAGGTGTAGCTGCACCCCTAAAGTGCTGCAATGGGGTGGGAGGGCTGGGCACCTCAGTGCCATGAATCGGGGTAGTGAGGCCGGGCACTTTCCAGGCACTATGACCCGGGGAAGGAGGGCTGGCACCCCTTCAGTGACATGGACCCGGGAGGAGGGCTGTACCCTACAGTGACATGACCCTGGATGTGAAGGCCGGGCACCCTCCAGCACCACAGACTGGAGTAGAGGCTGGGGCACCCTTTAGCAGGCGACCCGGGGTGTGAGGGCCGGGCACAACTTTAGGTACATGACCAGGGGTGTGAGGGCCGGGCAAACCCCCAGTGCCATGGCCAGGGTGTGTGAGGGCTGGGCACCCTCCAGCACCATGACCCGGGGTATGAGAGGCTGGGCACCTTCAGTGACATGACCCGGGTGGAGGGCCGGGGCACCCTGAGACAGTGAGACATGACCTGGGCGGAGGCTGGGCACCTCCGGTGCACCATGACCCGGGTAAGAGGCCGGGCACACCCCTGAGTGCTATGACCTGGGGTGGAGAAGGCACAACTTAGGCATATGACCCGGGTGTGAGGGCTGGGCAAACCTTCAGTGCTATGGCCAGGGGTGTGAGGGCCGGGCACCCATCAGTGCCATGACCTGGGGTGAGGGGCTGGGGCACCACTTCAGTGAGATGACCCAGGGTGTGAGTGCCGGGCACACCCCCTTTAGTGACATGACCTGGGTGTGAGGGGCTGGCACTTTTCTGTTTTAATGACTTGGGTGTGAGGGGCTTGCCTCCCTTGTGTGCTATGACCTGGGGTGTGGGAGGGCTGGGCACCCCTTCAGTGACATGACCAGGGTGAGGACTGGCACCTGTTCAGTTAATGAATCGTGTGTGTGATGTCAGGGGGCACCCTTTTCATCTCTATGACCCGGTAGGTGGGAGGCCAGGCACCCCTCCAGCACTCTCATGTGGCTCTGGGGTGAGGTCGGCACCCTTCAGTGACACAGCCCCGGGTGAGGGCTGGTCACCCCATCAGCACCATTCCCTGGGGGTGTGAGGGCCGGGCACCCCTTTAGGTCCATGACCTGGGGGTGTCATGGTCAGGCACCCCTTCAGTGACATGACCCTGGGGTGTGAGGGCTGGCACTCCTTTAGCTATGACCCGGGGTGTGTGAGGGGCCGGACACACCTTCAGACATGACCCGGGGTGGAGGGCCGGGCACCCTTCTTCAGGACATGACCCGGGGTGAGGAAGGGGCACACCCGTCCAGCACCATGAACTGGGTGTGAGGGCGACACACCAGTGCCATGGACCGGGGTGTGAGGCCGGGCACCACTTCAGTGTCACGAATCAGGGGTGTGAGGGCCGGGCACCCCTTTCAGTGCCATGAATCGGGGTGTGAAGGCTGGCACCCCATCAAACAAAGGACCCGGGTAGAGGCTTGGCACCCCTTCAGTGACATGATCCGGGTGAGGAAGCCGGGCACCCTACAGTGACATGACCCGGGATGTGGCTGTGCACCCATCCCAGCACACCATGACACCTGAGGCAGAGGTGCCGGGCACTCCCCTTTAGTGCTATGGACCCGGGTTTGACGGCAAGGGCACAACTTTAGGTGCATGACTAGGGGGTGTGAGGCCGGGCAAACCTCAGTGCCATGCAGGCTGAAAGGTGTGGAGGCTGGCACTCTATCAGTGCTATGACCCTAGTGTGAGGGCTGGGCACTATTCAGTGACATGACCCAGGTGTGTGAGTGCCAACTTCTTTAGTGACATGACCCGGGGTGGAGGGCTGGGCACCCCTTCCAGCATGGCGACCCGGGGTGTGAGGCTGGCTCTTCAGTGCCATGACCTTGGGGTGTGAGGGCTGGGCACCTTCAGACACAGACCAAGGGTGGAGGACCGGGCACCCTGTTCAGTGCCATGAATCAGTGTGATGTCAAGGCACCCCTTCATTCCAGTATGACCAGGTGGGGAGAGGGCCAGGCAATTGCTCCACACCATGTAAAGGCCCGGTGGAAGGCTGGCACCACTTCAGTGACATGACCCGGGGTGTGAGGGCCGGGCACCCCCTATCAGCACTATTCCTGGGGTGTGAGGGCCGGCACTCCCTTTAGGTTCATGACCCGGGGGTGTCACGTGGTTGTGCACCCTTCAGTGATACATTCCAGGGTGGGAGGGGTTGGGCACTTTTAGTGCTATGACCCAGAGAGAGGCTGGCACCCTTTAGGCAGGTGACCTGGGGTTTGCTGGCCGGGCACACCCTTAGGTACATGACCAGGGGGTGGGAGGCCAGGCAAACCTTCTGCACAATAGGGGTGTGAGGAAGGCACTCTCATCAGTGCTATGACCCGGGGTGAGGGCTGGACACTATCTGAAAGACATGACCCAGGGTGTGTAAAAGGGCACCCCCTTAGGTGACATGGACCTGGGGTGTGAGGGCTGGCACCCCTTCAGCACCATGATCCGGTGTGAGGGCCGGGCTCCCCTTCAGGTGCCATGACCTGGGGTGTGAGGGCCAGGCACCCCTTCCAGCTAAGGACCCGGAGTGAGAGCTGGGCACCCCTTCAGCGACACGACCCGTGTGAGGGCTGGGCACCACTTCAGTGTCACGAATCGGGGTGGGAAGGGCACCCCTTCACAGTGCTACGAAACGGGGTGTGAGGGCTGTGCACCCCTAAAGTGCTGCGAACCGGGTGGAGGGCTGGGCACCCTTTCAGTGCTGTTATGAACGTGTGTGAGGGCCGGGGCACCCTTCAGCACTATGACCAAGGAGGGGCCGGGCACCCCTTCAGAGGGACTTGGACTGGGGGAGGCGAGGGGCTGGGGCACCTCTACAAGAGACATGACCTGGGATGCCGGCACCCTCCAGCACCATGACCCAGCACATGTAACTGAATTCACCAAAGCTACTGAG
>NW_024753080.1:0-5000 GCF_018991925.1 Homarus americanus
TCAAAGGCCATATAGCTAGAACTTACATATGGTGGCCAGGTGTTGACAAGGATATTGAACTGTATGTTAAAAAATGTGAAACTTGTACCATTCACCAGACTAATCCTAAACCAGTACGATTACATCCATGGGAGTGCCCTGATATGCTTGGCAGCGACTGTATATTGACTATGCTGGTCCATTCTTAGGATATTCTTACTTGATTGTGGTTGATGCTTATAGTAAATGGCCTGAGATAATTCCCATGCAATCAACTACTTCACTCTCCACAATTAAAGCACTGATGCAGATTTTTGCAACACATGGCTTACCAGAGTGTATAGTATCTGACAATGGTCCTTAGTTTTGTTCTTGGGAATTCAATAATTTTTTAAATGTAAATGGCATTCAACACATATTTACTGCACCATAGCATCCTGCCACAAATGGAGAAGCAGAAAGATTTGTTCAAACATTCAAACATAATATGAAATGTAGAAATGCCACTTTTGCCAATGTTCGTACTTGCATATGCATGTTTCTCGTGACTACTCCGCATACAACCATGGGTATGTCGCCTTCAATTTTGTTGATGGGAAGGAGGATTAAGATTAAGTTAGACTTAATGTTGCCTGATTATCTTAGTGAACAACAGAACAAGGGGTGGAAACAATTACAAAATCAGGGAAATATAAGGCAGTTTAAGACTTCATCTCCAGTAAAAGTACGCTCATACACAAGTGGGCACCAGGAGAAATTACATGTGAAATTGGGAATATACATTATAATGTTGATGTTAATGTCAATGGTAATGTTATGAGAAGCCACGTTGATCAGCTGAAGCCTTCTTAGGTAGACAAAAGGCGTAACCCTTATACTTCTGTAGATCAAACCAATACAGTACAGAACAAATTTTTGACCCCAGCAGTAAGGTAACAACCAAGGAGACTTTACCCACAACAGATGTAACAACAATGCCATCACCCCAAAGTCCAGTTGCACCCAGAGTACTTCCTGATAGGACAACCAGGGGATTAGCTCCTAATAGATTAGATTTGTAAGGAAAACCATATATTTTCTTTCATTTTTAGATAATGAGATGTTCATTTTATTTTTGTATGCTCAGCTGTTATATTTTCATATACTACTCCAAAGTAACAATAGCACAAGATTTCTTTAGAGGGGGAAGTATTATTTATATATATATATATATATATATATATATATATATATATATATATATATATATATATATATATATATATATATATATATATATATATATATATACATACTATACATACATACATACATACATACATATACATACATACATACATACATACATACATACATACATGCATGCAAACATACATACATACATACATACACATACATACATACATACATGCATACAAACATACATACATACAAACATACATACATACATGCATACAAACATACATACATACATACATACACATACATACATACATACATGCATGCAAACATACAAACATACATACATACATGCATGCATGCAAACATACATACATACATACATACACATACATACATACATGCATACAAACATACATACATACATGCATACACATACATACATACATACATGCATACATACATACATACATACAAACATACATACATACATGCAAACAAACATACATACATGCATACACATACATACATACATATATACATACATGCATACATACATACATACAAACATACATACATACTTACGCATACATACATATATACATACATACATACATACAAACATACATACATGCATACATACATACATACATACAAACATACATCCATGCATACACATACATACATACATATATACATACATGCATACATACATGCATACAAACATACATGCATACATACATGCATACAAACATATATACATGCATACATACATATATACATGCATACAAACATACATACATACATACATACATGCTTACATACATACATACATACATACATATATACATACATACATACATACATACATGAAATGAATGCTGAAGTAAACGAGATGGAGCCAACAGTCAGTAGGCTCAATTTGAATTTTGCCGCTTACAGCTGCTAGTTTATTATGCACCCCATACTCATCCTTTGAGCGGTAGCGCAAAGAAATTACAAAATATGGTTTACAAAGGGTCTGAATAATTAACCCCCGTGGTCAAGATATTATGGCACTGAATGTTACACAATATTTCAAATACATTATTTGTTTATTTCTAAACATGAAGGGTAATTTATTCACAACTGACGTGAGTATAGGAGTGTGAGGCAGTGTGTCTGGCCTCACACTTTGTTATTCACATTTACGTGAGAGGTATTCAAACACTTTGTGTGTTTGGTTCTATACATGGGAACTGATATAACAACTAAGTGCAAAAAGTGGATACAATCTTAATATGTCGGCTATCTTGCCATTAGAGATGAAGCGCTGGCCACATCACGCTCAGTGTGCTTGGACCAGTCCCTAAAAGGTTCTAGCTTTACACAGTCGAGGACGTAGTGTTCAAGTCAGTAGGCTATCTCCCCCCTGGTGTAGGCTATCGTTCCTCCTGGTGTAGGCTATCTCCCCCCTGGTGTAGGCTATCTCCCCCCTGGTGTAGGCTATCCTTCCCCCTGGTGTAGGCTATCTCCCCTCTGGTGTAGGCTATCCTTCCTCCTGGTGTAGGCTATCGTTCCCCCTGGTGTAGGCTATCGTTCCTCCTGATGGGCTCGTTCCCCTTGTGTAGGCTATCGTTCCTCCTGGTATGGGCTATCGTTCCTCCTGGTGTAGGCTATGCTTCCCCTTATTAATGAGCTATCGTTCCTCCTGGTGTAGGCCTCCTTCCCCTGGTGTAGGGTATCGTTCCTCTGGTACAGGCTATCGTTCCTCGGTCTAGGCTATACTTCCCCCTTGTGTAGGCTATCGTTTCCTCCTGGTGTAGGCAATCTTTCTTCCCTGGTGTAGGCTATCGTTCCTCCTGGTACATGGGCTATCGTTCCTCCTGGTGTAGGCTGCTTCCCCTTGTGTAGGCTATCGTTCCTCCTGGTGTAGGCAATCTTTCTTCCTGGTGTAGGCTATCGTTCCTCCTGGTATAGGCTACCCTTCCCCTGGTGTAGGCTATCGTTCCACTCCTGGTGTGGGCTATCCTTCCCCTTGGTGTAGGCTATCGTTCCTCCTGGTATAGGCTATCGTTCCTCCTGGTGTAGTCTATCCTTCACTCCCTGTGTAGGCTACGTTCACTCCTGGTGTAGAGCTATCCTTCCCCTTAATTGTAGACTATCCTCCCCCTGTTGTAGACTCTCCTTCCTCCCTGAGTGAAGGCTATCATTTCCCCTTGGTATAGACTATCCTTCCCCTGAATTGTAGACTATCCTTCCTCCTGGTGTAGGCTATCATTCCCCTTGGTATAGACTATCCTTCCCCCCTGGTGTAGGCTATCCTTCCCCTGGTGTGACTATCCTTCCCCTGGTGTAGGCTATCGGCTTCCTCCTGGTGTAGACTATCCTTCCCCCTGATGTAGACTATCCTTCCACTCCTGGTGTAGGCTATCATTCCCCTTGGCATAGACTATCCTTCCCCTGGTGTAGGCTATCCTTCCCCCTTGGTGTAGACTATCCGCCCCCCCTGATGTAGACTATCCTTCCCCCTGGTGTAGACTATCCTCCCTCTTGGCGTCATAAACCACATCAATATTTACTACAGGACATACACAATTAAAAGACAAACTTCACACATTGATTCAGTATACGCGAGTCATACACAACAGCTGTAATGCCTCGAGTTCATACATTTGTTAGTGTGGACTTTCTGAAGCAGTTATTGTTTTCGGGCGAGAGGAAAGTTTGTTTTGTTGTGGCTTAGCAGGAGCATTCGACCATTTGTTGTAGTTTGGTCAGAGTATTCGACTATTTGTAAAGTTTGGTGGGTGTATTCGACTATTTGTTTGATCTGGTGGGTGTATTCGAACATTTGTTTTAGTTTGGGGAGAATTCGACCACTTTGTTGAGGTGGTAGGAGAATGCGACCATTTGTTGGGTTTGGTGGAAGATTCGACCATTTTCATGGGGTTTGGTGGGAGTGTTCACCTATTTGTTGTAGTTTGGTGGGAGTATTCGGCCATTTTGATGGGGGGTTGGTGGGAGTATTCAACTATTTGTTGTAGTTTGGTGGGAGTATTCGAACATTTTGTTTTTTTTGGCGTTGGCAAGAGTATTTGACCCCTTATTAGGGGTTGGCAAGAGTACTAGACAATTTTTTGGAATTTATCAGGAGTATTCGACTAATTCGTTAAGTTTAGCAGGAGTATTCCACCATGTCAACGTAGAGTCAATTCTCAGACGTCAAGAAACTTTTCATATACACACACACTTCCAGAGAAATATTTCCTCATTAGAAAAGTCTGTCATTTAATAATAAGAAAAAGCCTGACATGAGAGAAGTTAAGTCGGTGTCACCCCCACAGATCTGGTGACCGAGAAAGTTCCACACCAACTTGGTCAATGATGATGGAATGTCGGCGTGTGGGTGTGTGGAGGTTATTAGTCTGCTGGTTAAATCGTTAGGGGAGAGATGTGTACGACTATTAGAGACGTGTACGACTATTAGAGACGTGTACGACTATTAGAGCCGTGTACGACTATTAGAGACGTGTACGACTATTAGAGCCGTGTACGACTATTAGAGACGTGTACGACTATTAGAGACGTGTACGACTATTAGAGACGTGTACGACTATTAGAGACGATATTACGACTATTAGAGCCGTGTACGACTATTAGAGACGTATTGCGACTATTAGAGCCGTGTACTATTAGAGACGTGTACGACTATTAGACGCGCGACTATTAGAGACGTGTACGACTATTAGAGCCGTGTACGACTATTAGAGACGTGTACGACTATTAGAGACGTGTACGACTATGAGAGATGTGTACGACTATGAGAGATGTGTACGACTATTAGAGACGTGTACGACTAT
>NW_024753080.1:10000-55000 GCF_018991925.1 Homarus americanus
TACCACCACCACCACCACCACCAGCCCATACCACCACCACCACCACCACCAGCCCATACCACCACCACCACCACCACCAGCCCCCTACCACCACCACCACCAGCTCCCCACCACCACCACCACCACCACCCCCACCACCACCACCACCACCACCACCACCACTCCCTACCACCACCATCATCCTCACCACTACCACCACCACCACCACCCCCCACCAGCCCCTACCACCACCACAACCTCACCACCACCACCACCACCACCACCACCACCACCAGCTCCCTACCACCACCATCAACCCTCACCACTACCACCACCACCACCACCACCACCACCAGCCCCCACCACCACCATCATACCTCACCACTACCACCACCACCACCACCACCACCACCAGCCCTACCACCACCACCACCACCACCACCACCAGCCCCTACCACCCTCATACCACCACTACCACCACCACCACCACCACCACCACCAGCTCCCTACCACCACCATCATACCTCACCACTACCACCACCACCACCACCACCACCACCAGCTCCCTACCACCACCATCATACCTCACCACTACCACCATCACCAAGAAGGACTCGGAAAACAAAAGACAATAAATATGTCCACCTCAATAATGCCCCTTCACTACATTATAAGCGAACCTAACCTAACCTAACCTAACCTGACCTAATCTAACCTAACCTGACCTGACCTGACCTGACCAGTTAATAAGTGTAATTGTATGTTTATTGTGTTGATTGGGGGAGTTATTATGCCACGGTACTCTGACACCCAAACCTCGTGAGCTAACTGAGAGAGAGAGAGAGAGAAGAGAGAGAGAGAGAGAGAGACACACACACACACGGGGACACAAACTCAATAAACCAGGGTGATATTAACAAGCCTCATTATTTCCGACTCGGTGTTATAAGCTGCCACGGTAATAAGAGGAACACACGCCACAAGACAGCGTTGTATATATGTTCGTCAAGGAGTCGGGTATAGCTCCCATCAACGCCAGGCGATATTGAGTGCTCGTACGGGCGTTCTTTTATTGGTACGGGTTATGGTGGCGCGTTGGCTGTTAAGAGATCCTATACTGGGGTTGTAATATAACAGCGTCAAATATATATATATATATATATATATACTGTATCTCCTCTTCTCTCTCTCTCTCTCTCTCTCTCTCTCTCTCTCTCTCTCTCTCTCTCTCTCATGTTCCGGGTCTTGTTGCTGTGTTTGATGGTAAATTATACGGGTTATGTCATTGGTTAGTTAGGTTAGATTAGGTTTGAGAGACAGAAACAGTGAGAGAAAACACACACACACACACACACACACACACACACACACACACACACACACACACACACACACACACACACACACACACACACGTGCTTGTGCTGTGTCAAAACAACAAATAAAAAAGATGTGACGCAAATAGAAATTGGATCTGGATGAAGCGAAAGAGTGAAGGAATAAAGAGGAAGAGGAAGAGACAGATAGAATGACAAGAAGAAGAAGAAGAGGAGGAATTAAGAGAGGAAGAGACATATAGAATGAATAAGAGGATAAAGATGAAGAAGAAAGTGAAATGAACGAAAGGACAGAAGGTGAATAAAGAATAGAGGAAGGGGAAGACGAAATGAACGAGAGGGATAAAGAGAAGAGGAAAAAGATGAATAAAGAGAGGAAGAGGAAGGGTAATAAAAAGAGAAGGAAGAAAATAAATAAAGAGAGGAGGAAGAAGCTAAAGAGAGAAGGAAGAAGATGAATAAAGGAAAAAATGAAGGCGAGGAACAAATGGTGGAAGAAGGTGGCGGGTTGGTTTACATGTTAAGAGAACAGTGTTTATAGATGCAGAAATGCTTCAAGGATTAACCAAACTAATAGGTTCAGTACGATTACCTGAATACTTAACAGAGGAACTTACACTAACCTAACCTAACCAAAACTAACCTAACCTAACCTAACCAAAACTAACCTAACCTAACCTAACCAAAACTAACCTAACCTAACCTAACCAAAACTAACCTAACCTAACCAACCTAGCCTAACCTAACCTAACCAAAACTAACCTAACCTAACCAACCTAGCCTAACCAAACTTAACCTAACTTAAGCTAACATAACCTTACCTAACTTAACCTATACTGGTCTAACTTAACCTAACCCAGCCTAACCTGACTACCCAATCTAACCTAACTAGACCCAACCAAACCTAACCAAGACCCAACCAACTAACCGTATATCATGTAACACTAGGTTTTAATTACACCGACAGTAAACTCACATTACATTTCACTTTTGTTATTAATATCAAGTGTTATTATTAGGTTAACAAGAGTAATTAAAGGTGTTAATGAGTTGGTGAGTAACAAATGGTCGTTAAGAGAGAAAAAACAGAGAGAGAGAGAAAGATTTGGTGAATATATTAGTTGCTAGTAATAAAGTTATGAAATTTTTACTAGTAAGGGAACCATTTACTAGCATTATAAATTTAACGACGACGATGCAGGAGAGGTCAACGTTCTAATCTAGTGAACGTGTGTGTGTGTGTGTCACTGTGAACGGGCATATCAGTGAACGTACGTGTGTGTGTGTGTGTGTGTGTGTGTGTGTGTGTGTGTCAGTGAAATGTGTGAATATGTATCTCAGTGAAGGTATATATATATGTGTGTGTGTGTGTGTGTGTGTGTGTGTGTGTGTGTCAGTGAACGTGTGAGAATTTATCTCGGTGAAGGTGTGTGTGTGTGTGTGTGTGTGTGTGTGTGTGTGTGTGTGTGTGTGTGTGTGTGTGTGTGTGTGTGTGTGTGTGTGTGTGTGTGTGTGTGTGATACTACTAATTAATCACTTATACTGAACTAACGAGTCCGACCGAGTGAACAATTAATATCTAGAAACGTTTACTGACCTTCCGCTTTAACGACGTATAACTACCTCGTTAGCGGAGTGTGTGTGTCTAATGACCTTGTTTGTGTATCTTAATGGGTAGTCTTGACCAATGTTTGTTTAGTTCATGTTTGTTGGGTACAATATATAAATATCTCGTGCATGTTTGTGGGCGTCTCTCTCTCTCTCTCTCTCTCTCTCTCTCTCTCTCTCTCATTCATCCATCCAACCAACTACCACACCCAGGATGACGTCAGCTGGTCCTACAGTAACATTGGTGACTTCAGTACTCACAACTACAGTAACATAGGTGACTTCAGTACTCACAACTTCAGTAACATTGGTGACTTCAGTACTCACAACTACAGTAACATAGGTGACTTCAGTACTCACAACTACAGTAACATAGGTGACTTCAGTACTCACAACTACAGTAACATAGGTGACTTCAGTACTCACAACTACAGTAACATTGGTGACTTCAGTACTCACAACTACAGTATACATGAAGTAATTACAGAGATACAAGGGTCATGAAATTTCAGTAACAGCCAAAGTTTCCACATTACGATAACAACCATGAATCATTGACAACATTATCCATGGTAAATGTTTTAAGGCCACCGAAGATTATGATATATAGTAGCCAGAGAATATTGTCCAGTGTAAAGGTTAGGTTAGGTTAGGTTAGGTTAGGTTAGGTTAGAATTCATAAAGGCTGAAAAGGCTGACGCCCGTATTATGAAACAGCATCTTTCGTCGTGTTTCAACCCGAGTTTTATTCTAAATGAGACCTGAGGGACACCGCAGTACAGTACTTAACGGGGTGGTGTGGCGGTAAGGTTAACTAATTCCAATATTATAAATTAATTTTATAGTGTGTGTGTGTGTGAGAGAGAGAGAGAGAGAGAGAGAGAGAGAGACATACAAAGAATTTAAAAAAAAATACACCATGTAAAAGTAAAAATACATACATACATATATTCAGTACATGAAAACTGTGTTGTCATTTTATACAAACAAAAACCCAAAACCCCAAATCTGAAATCCTGGCGAGCACAACATATCATTCCACAATACTACGACACAGACTAACAAGGTGAAGTACATTTGTTCCATTATCATTTGGTAACAAGAACCCAAAGCATTATACCCTCGGCTGTACTGGACATACGAAGTAACCCAATACCTGTAATAAACTAACAGGTCTATTTGTGCTTGTTGACAGAACGTGTGTGAGAAGGTTAAACATTATGTAAGGTTAGGTTAGGTTAGGCGTGTTGTTTATGTGGTTGGTATTATCGTTGTGTGTGTGTGTTTGGTTGATATGTGTGTGTGTGTGTGTGTGTGTGTGTGTGTGTGTGTGTGTGTGTGTGTGTGTGTACCTTACCTTACCTCAAATACCCAACACAGAGGCTCTTAAATGATTGAATATCTATAAGAAGTCACACTCCAATAATTACTAAAGTATATATTGTAAATGTGATTATAATGCCATTTACTTAACATGATCATAACAAGAAATATATACTCCCACCAGGTGAGTGTCGCGGCCTGTGGGGAATGATTAATGCAGTGGGGGTTAATCAACACTTTACCTGCATTAATACTATTACTCTGTTGGTCGACGTAAGCTAATATATTGACGGTGACCAGTGTATTTACTCTTGTATTATCGGATCACCTGATGGTTACACACTCCAGCTTAATTCACCTGGTGATTAGATACCCTAACATTAACCTATTATAACCTGACCTAACCCACAATGTACTTTCAGGGTATTTAAACAAGAGGTCATATATGTTTGGGGGGCTAATCTTCAGGTGATACAACACAAAGAGCTAAGAATTGTGGACGGGAATTTAGGTCAAAAGTATTAACAACTTAATGTGTCAGCCAAACAACTTTTTCTTCCTTAAGTTAATACTCAACTTAGACACGAGAAACAACATTGCTTTAAAGTTGATTAAGATGGATGATAAATAGAAGGGTGTGTGTGTGTGTGTGTGTGTGTGTGTGTGTGTGTGTGTGTGTGTGTGTGTGTACGGTGTTGAAGATTTTATTCTTCTCTTTAGTTTATTTCTATCCCCTCCATTACTACTACCACCACCCTAACCACCCTCAACCTAGAAAATATTTCTAGTAATACCTATACCACCCTTATGACCCTACCCACCACCATCTATCACCCTACCCACCTCACCACCACCACCTACCCATCACCACCCACCATCACACCCACCACTGCACCTCACACCACCTACCATCACCACCCACCATCACCACCCCACCACTACCACCTCACCACCACCACACTACCATCACACCCACCATCACCACCACCACTACTGCCACCACTCTGCCTCCCCACCACCACCACCTACCATCACCACCCACCATCACCACCCACCACTACCACCTCACCACCACCACCACCACCACCTACCATCACCATCCACCACTACCTACCATCACTCTCATCTTGCCGTACACCAGGGTAGGTAGAGCCACCACTCCCTCCCCTCACACACAACCCTTCTCATCTCTTCTCATGACACCTGAGGGAAGTCTTAACTTTGTGAAATAATGAATCACCTGAAGATTACGCCACCTCCTGCTTATTTCACTCGAAGATTATCCATCCTAATGCTAACCTAACCTAACCTAACCTAACCTAACCTAACCTAACCTGACCTAACCTAACCTAACCTAACCTAACCTAATCAGATAACACAGAGGAAATAGTAGAGATGACCAAACAAAACTTCTTGAACGAAATTAAATCTATTTTCGTTGACAAACAATGAAAATCACAACAAGAGGCAATGACTTAAATGAACAGGTGTTAAGGAGGATAATTACAGGTGTTAGTGGTCCTGAGTTTCTTTACCTGGCGATCAGTCTGAATACCTGCCTGCCATCACTACCACTCAACACCTGTCACCATTATCACTCAACACCCACCACCACTACCTCCCCTACCACCACCACCACCACCACTACCATCCCTACCACCATTCACCACCAGAAACATTTAGTCAGAATATTACACTTGTTGTGGGCGCCAGGTAAAGTGAACACCCACCACCACTACCTCCCCTACCACCACCACCACCACCACTACCATCCCTACCACCATTCACCACCAGAAACATTTAGTCAGAATATTACACTTGTTGTGGGCGCCAGGTAAAGTGAAGCTGATGTAACTGTCGAGTACTTTTAGTTATATTACAAGTTGGCTCAGCAAGTTTACCTGGGTGTAGAGTTGGGTGGAGGGAAAATGA
This sequence comes from Homarus americanus, assembly GCF_018991925.1. Lineage (NCBI taxonomy): Eukaryota > Metazoa > Arthropoda > Malacostraca > Decapoda > Nephropidae > Homarus > Homarus americanus. Next base: position 16,180 of record NW_024753080.1, read on the forward strand.
GAAAATGTATGAAAATTTGTTTGTGATGAAAAATAACAGGAAAATGAATGTCGTAGAGGGGATATAATGGTGTGTGTGTGTGTGTGTGTGTGTATGTGTGTGTGTGTGTGTGTGTGTGTGTGTGTGTGTGTGTGTGTGTGTGTGTGTGTGTGTCAGAGGTGTATGGCAGGACAGTGGGTGGTAGCATGTATGGCAGAATATATACAGCAGTGGTGTGTGTGTGTGTGTGTGTGTGTGTGGCAGCGTCTGTATACGTGTTAAAAAAAATTCCTTAACACACACAAAAAAACTCACTCCCTCACTTACCCTTCAGCTATAACTCTACATTACAAGACTAAACACACACACACACACACACACACACACACACACACACACACACACACACACACACACACACACACACACACACACACACACACACACACACACACACACATCTGAACAAAATAATCCTCACTTACCATCACAAACTAAACCCACATTATAAATACAAGGTAGTTCATACATTAAGATAAACATACCCATTTTCTTTTCCCACCACCCTGTATAATATTTAAATAACATGAATAACATTAAAGAACAAGGCGTAAATAATAATAAAGAATAAATCAATAAAATACACAATACTTACGAACCAGAAATAAGTAAAAAAAGTAAATAATAAAAATGTGACTACACCATTTCACATTTTTAAGTTTGTTTACATAATGTCGTTTACATAACCCGGATTTAATATTCAGAGGCGAGACAGACAACAGGGTAGAAGACGCCTGAATATTTCACACGGGATCTTCAATGACGGCAAATGATTCAGTTTTGATGTGGTTTTATGTTTTTATTATGCTCGTGTGTGTGTGTGTGTGTGTGAGTGAGAGAGAGAGAGAGAGAGAGAGAGAGAGAGGGAGATGGAAAATAAAAAAAGGGACGAATAATATCACCAACAGACAAACAAAAGAATAACGAAAAGCCACATAGATTAAATTTCAACCAATTTCACGTAACATTACACACAAACACAAAAATAAGGTATAATTTTTATCACAATAAAAAAAAATAATAAATAAATAACCAGGTGGTTATTTTTGGGCTATTTTGGTTATTTTTCACGCACAGTTTTTTACCAGAGGCTACAAAAAGCAAGCGTGAGTGTGGCGCCGGTGGTGGTAGGGACGGTGGTAACGGTGGTAGCAGCAGTGGTGGTAGTATCGTTGTCCAGGGGAGTTAACAGCATCAAAGTTCACGATAAATGGACTTTTATTGTCGGCTTAAAATAATAATAAACGGTAAAAGGAGACAGACGTATATCCCGCCGCCCCTCACAGTTTTATTGATGTACACCAGAGAGGCGGGATCAAGCTAGTCCCTGTAGCCTCTGATGGCGAATTATTTTACCTGTTAAGCTTATATTGATATGTGTGTGTGTGTGTGTGTGTGTGTGTGTGTGTGTGTGTGTGTGTGTGTGTGTGTGTGTGTGTGTGTGTGTGTGACAAGACAAAAGCTCTTTTCGCCTTTCCATGCAGCTTAGGGATCACCTGCACATTAGACAGCCCAAGATTATTTCACCTGATAAATAAACACCTTAGCGCTAACCTAACCTAACATAACTTAACCTAACCTAACCTAACATAACTTAACCTAACCTAACATAACTTATCCTAACCTAATCTAAACAAATCTAACTTAACCTAACCAACCTAACCTAACTCAACCAAACATAACCAACCCTAACCTAACCAACCCTAACCAACCCTAACCAAACCAAACCTAACCTAACCTAACCAAACCAACCCTAACCTAACCAAACTAACCCTAACCTTAACAACCCAGAAAGTTAATATTATTAGAGTGTTTAATCATCAGAACAATTACCCTCCCCGGGTGCCTAATCTTCAGGTGATCTCGCGATTTGTAAACAGACAATGTTGATTTTTTCTTCAGCATGTTTTGAGAGGGTTGTTAGGGCGGCCACTTTGTTTAAACGGCCCGTATGCATTTAAATGGGTAGGAGGGGGACGGGCAAGAACTTGGGAGGCGCTGGATATACATACATACATACATACATACATACATACATACATACATACATACATACATACATACTGTACATTACATACATACATACATATACATAAATACATACATACTTACAAACATAATACATACATAAATACATACAAATATACATACATTCATACATACATACATACATACAAACATAATACATACATACATACATACATACATATGGCATGCAGTAATGACACACAGGGTGATCAAAAAGTCCCTGTGCAGCTTCTACTAATTAGCACAAGGTGAATGACTATATTGGTAATTATTTAAGGTGCACAGGGACTTTTTGATCACTATATATCTGAATGGATGATTACAGAAATTCTTAATTGTCGAATATAATTTGTGTGATTTTTTTTTTTTTCGTATGAAGCGAAAAGAAGTAAACCAGAGAGAGAGAGAGAGAGAGAGAGAGAGAGAGAGAGAGAGAGAGAGAGAGCACATCTATTAGAACAGTAAATAAAAAAACGAATGATAACAAATGAAAGAAGATTAAACTGTGTATAAATGAAAATAACGACGTGTACCGAATGAAAGAAAGAAAGAAAGAAAGAAAGAAAGAAAGAAAGAACGAAAGAAAAGAAAGAAAGAAAGTCTAGGCGTGTACATGTGTTCACTTCTAGACCACGAAACAACACCTTGAGGGGGCGAACCTTGAGAGAACCTGACGAAAGAAACTAATATCGTCTAAAATCCATTGCTATTGACTCAAGTTATCGTGTTGCGAGTCCCAGAAATGCGATTGAGAGGCGTGCACTCCTGAGACTGCCTCGCGGGATGACAGCGGCAGCGGACAAAGGAATTGAAAACTGGGTGAAGGTGGTGGTGGTGGTGGTGGTGGTGGGTGGTTGGTGGGGGGTGGTTGGTGGGGATAGGGGGGTGGTTGGTGGGGATGGGGTTGGTGGTCGTGAAGGGCGTGGTAGTGGGGAAGGTTGGGGGATGGGTGGTGGTGGTAATGGTGGTTGGGGGTGGTGGTTTAGTAAGGTTTGTTAGGTGAATCAGATGTTACAGAAGTAAGGATTAACCAAACGTAATCTAACCTAACCTAACCTAACTGAACCTAACTTAACTTAACCTAACCTAACCTAACCTAATGTTAACTGAACCTAACCTAACTTAATTTACAATAAAAAACTTCAACTCAACGACGAAAATAACAATATTCTTCACCATAAACCTGAAGAATCGACTATTACCGTCCCAGACACCAGCCCATTAATATTAAACAAGAATAAAAATACATATATACCACGAGAAAACTCTACTGTGTAAATGATATCACAAAGGGCCCAGATATCGAAGGGCTTGGAGGGTCTGGCTTTGGCTGGAGGGGGCTAGGACACTGGTGGTCAGTGAAGAGGGCTGAGCAGAGGACTGGAGAGGACTGGAGGGGGTCTCTTGGGGGGATCGTTGGGCCGTGGAGAGAACTGGAGCGGACTGGATACTGGAGCGGACTGGATACTGGAGGGGACTGGATGGGAACTTGGAGAGCTGAGGAGGACTTTGGAAGGTGACAGATAAGGTTGCAGGGGTCTGGAAGAAGCTGGAGGGCTCTGGGGTGGGGTCTGGAAGGAAATTCGGAGAACTCTGGAGTCTCTAGATCAGCGGTCCACAACCTGTATACACAAGTCGGCCACTTAATTGTACAAGTAATCAGTGATCGGCCGCAGGTGTACTAAGCCAACATTTAATATACAATCATAAAGGCAAGACGATATTTTATTGTAAGAAATTTCTTACAAATCAACACTGATATTTAAGACTAAACAAAGCTTTAATTTTCAGCATATACAAATTGTGCATTGAAATAATAGCACGAGTTACTAGCCTAATTAAATACTCTGTAAAGAAATTAGGGAAATATAACTTTTAGCAATATAAAATATGGAAATATAAAACTGTCAGCCGGCCGCACACTGACCCCTTTCGGAAAAATGGAGGTTGCGGATCCTTGCACTAGAAGGCTCTGGAGGGCTCGGGGGGATCTGGAAGGGGGTTTGGAGGAGGCTAGGGAGGCTGTGGAAGGGGCTGAGGGCTAGAGGAGGGAGGGGAACGTGGAGGGCTCTGGAAGGCCCTGGGGGACTTGGGGGGAAGAAGGAAGGAGGAGGGGGGGAGGGGAGGGGAGGGGAGGGGGGAGGCGATAGGGAGGGAAGGGTGGAGGAGAGGAGGAAGAAGGGAGGGCAACGACCTTCACGGCCACCAGACACACTCTGAGACACTGGATAAACTTTACTGGTTCGCCCAAGTTGTTTTATCGCCGTAAGGTTGTGGTGAGTGCTGAGAGAGAGGAGGAGGCAGGAGGGAGAGATGGAGAGAGAGGGAGGGAAAGGTGGGGAGGGAGGGAGAGGTGATGAAGGAGAAAGAGGTGAGGAAGTGATGGAGAGATAGAGAGGAGGCAGGAGGGAGAGATGGAGAGAGGGAGGAGGCAGGGAGGAGTGATGGAGAGAGAGGGGGAGGGAGGCAGGAGGGAGAGATGGAGAGAGAGGAGGAGGCAGGGAGGGAGCGATGGAGAGAGAGGGGAGGAGGCAGGGAGGGAGAGATGGAGAGAGAGTGAGAGGAGGCAGGAGGAGAGATGGAGAGGAGAGGGGAGGAGGCAGGGAGGAGATGGTGAGAGGAAGGAGGCAGGAGGGAGAGATGGAGAGAAAGGAGGAGGCAGGAGGGAGAGATGGAGAGGGGAGGAGGCAGGAGGGAGAGATGCAGAGAGAAGGAGGAGGCTGGAGAGAGTGATGGAGAGAGAGGGGAGGAGGCAGGGGAGGGAGAGATGGAGAGAGAGGAGAGGAGGCAGGGAGGAGAGATGGAGAGAGAGGGAGGGGAGGCAGGAGGGAGAGATGGAGAGAGAGGAGGAGACTGAGAGTGGAGGAGATGTGATAAAGGAGAGAGTTGAGGAAATGATGGGGAGGAGGGAGAAAGGGGAGGAAGAGGTGAGAAAGTGATGGAGAGAGAGAGAGAGAGAGAGAGAGAGAGAGAGAGAGAGAGAGAGAGAGAGAGAGAGAGAGAGAGAGAGAGAGTAGAAGAGAGAGAGAGAGAGAGAGAGAGAGAGAGAGAGAGAGAGAGAGAGAGAGAGAGAGAGATCTCATAGTAAAAATACCTTCACCCACCTGAGCTTTAGAAAAATGAAGTTCCCTAAAAAAAATAAAAAATAATATTCAAGACATATTTTCATCCGAGACTTATCACCAGCACCCAACCTCGTCCACAACAGATGTTTACTCCTCGCCCCGGGTGTGTCACTGTTGCCACCCACCCCACCCCACCCCAACTGGTAACACTGCTGCTTCTTCTTCATATGTCTGTCTGTGTATCATCTCTGTGCCTATGTCTGTGTCTATGTCTGTGTGTTCCCGCTAACTCCGACAATACAAGGTGATCGAAAAGTCCCTGTGCACCTCTATTCATAAGCATTGCCTTTATTTACCCTTGTCTACTTTTTATTACAGGTGCACAGGGATTTTTCGATCACCCTTTTCTATTGTCGGAGGTAATTGGAACACACAGACACAGACACAGACAGACACAGAGATGATACACGGATATACAGACAGATATATAGAAAAAAATACCACACACACACACACACAAAGAACAAGAAATTGAGACAGACAAAGACAAAAAGAATATATATTAAGCATTAAAACAGTGATGACTTGAGAGTGAAACAAAAAATGTTCTCTCTCTCTCTCTCTCTCTCTCTCTCTCTCCCTCTCTCTCTCTCTCTCTCTCTCTCTCTCTCGTGATGGAGATAAAACGAACATGAGTAAATAAATATTTCTTCTGATCTTCAGGAGAACAACAGTTGAATGATATCCTCAAAGAGAGCAATTCCTCCATCGTTTGTTATCTGGGAATGTTATTGCACCTTGGGGAGAGAGAGAGAGAGAGAGAGAGAGAGAGAGAGAGATAACAAAAATTAATCTTCTCAATATATAGATGAAGAAATGTAGTATAAAAAATGGAACTCACTTATATTGAATTTCTTTATAGTAGAAAAGTAAATAACAGCAGTTAGAACAAAGAACATTCCCAGGTGTTCATCAGAGGGCAGGTGTGTATACAAGCAGGTAGTGGTGATGGTGTTAGGGTGATAATCTATGGCTCCCGGGTTGGTGTGTGATTAATACCTAGAGGGAGTTACTGTAGTGTGTGTTTAGTTTAATCATAACACCACTGCCTTAGCCTAACCTAACCTAACCTAACCTAACCTAGCCTAACCTAACAATAACTTAGCCCAACCTAACCTAACCCATCCTATCAAGACCAACAAAGAGGCGATGGGGTGAGGGAACAACAAAACACACACACACACACACACACACACACACACACACACACACACACACATACACACACACACACACCACCACCAAAAGAGTTTTAAAGCGATAGGAAACTGGTGGTGAAAATTGTCAGGAGGAAAAATATGTCCATTATCTTCACATAAACTTTACGCTTTCACTTTCTTCCAGGAATTACATCAGTTTATCCTCGGTCAGTTCCTAAACCGTCTGTCTGTTTTCATTAAATCACTTCGTTTTTTTTCGTTTTTCTTTTTTTAGTTTCGTTCACAGTCACACACAGAGATACAGTAGGCACATGTACATTGTGAACCCTACACACACACATACATACATACATACATACATACATACATACATACATATACACACACACACACACTGAACCCTATACATACACACTGAAAGCATCACACACACACACACACACAGCTTTCAATATCATTATACTCTAGACATAACAAAACAAACAAACAAAAATCTCAAAGGAAATAAACATCTGATTAAATTTTTTCTAAAGATACATAAACCGGATCTGTGGATAATGGAAAACTTTAACCTAACTCTTTCTGTTTTTCCTGCAAACGACATGACAACTTTGTGCATTGTTCTTACACCTTTTTTTCATGTCTTTATAATACTTTTCTTTAGCTATTCGTTTTCAGTGGGGAGGGATTTTTTTACATAGAGGAGAGGAACGCGACGGTCGAGTGGAGATATAATGTTCGCTTCCTGTTGTAAGGGTCGATGGTTCGATTCCCGGGCCGCTCCCAGTTCACCCAGCTGTAAATGGTTACCTGAGTTATAACCTAGGGAAGTGAATGCAGTTGAGTGCAGTACCGGCCATTGCTGCCTACCTTGTGTACCGAAGGCTTACAGTATACAGTGTATCGTATGGACAGTCATGCCTATGGGACTCACCTTCACTTAGAGAAGAATGTGTATGTGTAAAATGTTGAATAATAATTGGTGGTTTTATCAATCTTTCTTTCTCTCTTCTTCATCATCACATTCTCAACATTTTCTTGAACTCACGTCTTCACCACCCTCATACACACACACACACACACACACACACACACACACACACACACACACACACCCACTTCAGGATAATCACTCCAAATACAAGGGTGATCAGGCGGCTAAATGCTTCATCCACCAAGGTAAACACACACTACCAAATGACCTCACCTGTCCAGTTAACACCTGTACTATAGATCAAAGGTAATCCCCAGCCAACCTTCGAGGAGAAACAATATTGAATTGGTTATACAGGTTGGCGAAGAGAATACCTGTTGTGTATATTTAAGGGAATATAATATTACCACAGTTATTAGATCCAAGAGGCCATTTATCCTCTCTGTGTGTGTGTGTGTGTGTGTGTGTGTGTGTGTGTGTGTGTGTGTGTGTGTGTGTGTGTGTGTTCTTACTGTCATGAATAAAGCGAAAAAATTTAATAAAAACAAGGAAATAAGGAATTTATCGGTCTTCGCTGCTCGTGTTCAGATGGGTGGAGAGAGAGAGAGAGAGAATGTTCAACAACCTTCTCACTAGTCATTTAGCCTCCACCCATCTGAACACGAGCAGCGAAGACCGATAAATTCCTTGAGAAACACTAAAACTAATTAGAGAAAGGATTACCTGAAGATTAGACACCCTAGTTTATTTCACCTGACGATTAAACCCCCAAATGCTACCGCTATCTGGTGGGAGATAGTTAGATTAAGCTTAGATTAGGCTTAAGTTAGGTTATATCACGTTAGCTTGGGTTAAGTTACATTACATTAGACTTAAGCTTAAATGAACGTTAGATCATTTAATCAACAGATGAAATAAACTAGGGTGCTTAATCCTCAGGTGACACAAGAGCAGCCTATACCCCCTCGCCCCGCCATGGTAAAAAACATTATACCAACAAGGACTCCAGCTACAAGGGAGGAAAAAACTGACACACATCCATCATGAATGTTTTGGTCCTGTGTCGGTGAAGGAGAGAGAGAGAGAGAGAGAGAGAGAGAGAGAGAGAGAGTGAGAGAGAGAGAGAGAGAGAGAGAGAGAGAGAGAGAGAGAGAGAGAGAGAGAGAGAGAGAGAGTGAGAGAGAGAGAGAGAGAGAGAGAGAGAGAGAGAGAGAGAGAGAGAGAGAGAGAGAGAGAGAGAGAGAGATGACTAGAAAAAAAGAGACAATGTTAGACAGGGAGAAATAGAAACAGAAAGACAGACAGAGGCAGACAGATACCCAAATAGATAGATAGATAGATAGACGGAATCAGAAAGAGATCAAGAGACAGACAAACAAACAGACAGACAAAGACAGGAAGACATTAAAGACAGAAAAAAGAAGACACAAAGATACAGAGCCAATAAAATAAATATGACGAAAATTGAAATAAATTGAGAAAACAAATAAATTAAAACAGCAAAACAAATAACAATGCAAGTGTGTGTGTGTGTGTGTGTGTGTGTGTGTGTGTGTGTGTGTGTGTGTGTGTGTGTGTGTGTGTGTGTGTGTGTGTAAGTGTGTTTGTGTGTGTAAGTGTGTGTGTGTGTGTGTGTGTGTGTGTGTGTGTGTGTGTGTGTGTGTGTGTGTGGTGTGTGTGTGTGTGTGTGTGTGTGTTTGTTTACATAGTAGAGGTAAAGGATTTGAACAGTGGAAGAAAATAGGTCTATATGTATGAAGAAAAAGATTGAAATATTATACAATGGCGTAGTGGAAAAAAAGAACAGTGGGGGAAATATATTGAAGCTGATGAAGAGTAGACACCCCAATCTATTTCACCAGATGGTTAAATACCCCTTACATCAACCTAACCTAACCTAACCTAACCTAACCAAACATACCTTAATCTAGACTAACCTAACCTAACATCAACCTAACCTAACCAAACATACCTTAATCTAGACTAACCTAACCTAACATCAACCTAACCTAACCTAACATACCTTAATCTAGACTAACCTAACCTAACATCAACGTAACCTAACCTAACCTAACATAATCTAGACTAACCTAACCTTACATCAACCTAACCTAACCTAACATACCTTAATCTAGACTAACCTAACCTAGCATCAACCTAACCTAACCTAACATACCTTAATCTAGACTAACCTAACCTAGCATCAACCTAACCTAACCTAACATACCTTAATCTAGACTAACCTAACCTTACATCAACGTAACCTAACCTAACATACCTTAATCTAGACTAACCTAACCTAGCATCAACCTAAACTAACCTAACCTAACATACCTTAATCTAGACTAACCTAACCTTATATAACCTAAATTAACTTAACCAAACCTTATCTACCAAAGACAAATTAAACGCTACTTAACTTAACCTAACCTAACCTAACCTAACCTAACCTAACATAGTGGGGCGCTAAAATATTCAGGTGATCCTCAAAAACAAAATTAGAAGAAAAATCCAAGAACTAGGAAGAGGCTGAGGGAGGAGTCTAGGAGGGTGAGGCTGAGGGAGGAGTCCAGGAGGGTGAGGCTGAGGGAGAGTCTAGGGGGGGTGAGGCTGAGGGAGAGTCTAGGGGGTGAGGCTGAGGGAGGAGCAGGGGGAGGCTAAGGAGAGTCTAGGGGGGAAGAGCTGAGGGAGGAGTCTAGGGGGTGAGGCCAGGAGGAGCTCAGTGTGAGGCTGAGGAGGAGTCTAGGGGGTGAGGCTGAGGGAGGAGTCTAGGGGGTGAGGCTAGGAGGAGTCTAGGGGTGAGGCTGAGGGAGAGTCTAGGGAGGGTGAGGCTGAGGGAGAGTCTAGGGGGTGAGGCTGAGGGAGGAGTCTAGGGGGTGAAAGGCTGAGGGAGGAGTCTAGGGGGGTGAGGCTGAGGGAGGAGTCTAGGGGGGTGAGGTTGGAGGGAGGAGTCTTGGGGGATGAGGCTGAGGGAGGAGTCTAGGGGAGGCTAAGGAGGAGTCTAGGGGGGTGAGGCTGAGGGAGGAGTCTAGGGGGAGGCTGAGGGAGGAGTCTAGGGGGGTGAGGCTGAGGGGAGGAGTCTAGGGGAGTGAGGCTGAGGGAGGAGTCTAGGGGAGGAGGCTGAGGGAGGAGTCTAGGGGTGAGGCTGAGGGAGAGTCTAGGGGGGGTGGAGGCTGAGGGAGGAGTCTAGGGGGTGAGGCTAAGGGAGGAGTCTAGGGGGGTGGAGGGAGGAGTCTAGGGGTGAGGCTGAGGAGGAGTCTAGGGGAGGAGGCTAAGGAGGAGTCTATGGGGGTGAAGCTAAGGAGGAGTCTAGGGGTGAGGCTAAGGGAGGAGTCTAGGGAGGAAGCTGAGGAGAGTCTAGGGGAGTGAGGCTGAGGGAGAGTCTAGGGGGGGAGGCTGAGGAGAGTCTAGGGGGGGTGGAGGCTGAGGGAGGAGTCTAGGGGGTGAGGCGAAGGGAGGAGTCTAGGGGGGGCTGAGGAGGAGGCCAGGGGGTGAGGCTGAGGTAGGAGTCTAGGGGAGTGAGGCTAAGGGAGGAGTCTAGGGGGGTGAAGCTAAGGGAGGAGTCAAGGAGGAGGAGGGTAGGGGTGATGACCTCAATACGTCGTGAAAACTCTAACTTTGGTGAATGAGAATACTTGCAATAAAGAAGGAGGAGGGAGAGGGAGGAGAGAAAGGATAGAGGAGGAGGAGGGGAGAGGGAGGAGAGAAGGGATGGGGAGGAGGGGAGAAGAGGTGGGGAGACATCGGAAGAGAGTGGGATGGAAGAAGGGGAGAGAGGAGAAAACAGGATTGAGGGGAGAAGAGAAAACAGGAGGAGAGAAGAAGGGGGAGGAAAATAAGGAGTGAAAGGAGAGAAAGAGGAACAAGTGAGAGAAGATGAGATGAAGAAAGTGAAAGGAGAAGAACGCGAAGGAAAATGAGAAGAAACAGAGAGAAGAAAAGAAGAGGAGGAAGGAAAAAAGAATTAGCCAACAAGTATGACTAAAAGAGAGGATTAGATAGCCACACACACACACACACACACACACACACACACACACACACACACACACACACACACGTCTCCCACTCGACGCCACGATCCTTCACACCCTCCACAGTTGATTGTGTAGGTTTTGGTGTCATCTGTTGGTGTCGTGAAGTGCTGAACGAGTGACTCTCCCCCCCTCCCCCTCCCCGCCGGCGCTGCTCCAATTTCACGGACGACTTACACACTCACAAGAACAGACATATATATTCAAATGTCTCTTGGTCTCCTTAAGGAACAGATAACGTATTACCAAAAGAATGATCCATTTACACATAGAAAAATATCATTCATAATTAATAAATAAAATAATAGAAATATACAGCTATACATATTGAGATACACATATTACATAAAAATAAGAGAACTATACATACACATTAAACAAATATACACAGTAAGTAAAAAAAAATATATATATATATATATATATATATATATATATATATATATATATATATATATATATATATATATATATATATAATACATACATATATATATATATATATATATATATATATATATATATATATATATATATATATATATATATATATAATCATTCAGTTTAATGAAATTTTCCATCCCAGTGTAAATCCAGCCAAATTTCGACTTACCGTAATTAACGTTATTTATCTAAACTCACCTGGGAGTGAGTGTAAATGTGATAGACTTATGATTAACGCTAATTAGAGATATAAAGAGACTTCCAGTTTGTATTAACGCAGTTGTACACGGGATAAATGATTATCGGGATCACGTGAAGATTAGACAGGTGATTAAATGCAATAATGCTAGGTTAGGGTAGGTTAGGGTGTTTAAATCACCAGGTGAAATAAGCTATAGCGTGTGATCTCCAGGTGACCCGCAACAGAGAACCCGCCTGCAGGAGGAGGTAGATCAAGCCCTGTTGTCACGGCTGCTGTAGGGAACACCGGCCCAATATTACAGCTTTAAGTTCTTTCCCTGGCTATGTATGTCAAGACTCAGTCAAGAAGTACAATCATGATATCAGATCACAGGAGGAAAAATCAAGGCAGTCTAACGTAACTATTCTAATGCTAACCTAACCTAAGTGAACCTAACCTAACTTAATCTAATCTAACCTAATGTAACCTATTCTAATCTAACATAACTAAACCTATTATAATTTAATACTAATCAAACCTAAACTATCCAAATCCAGCTTTAGCCGAGTGAGACCTTCAATTCGCTACTTAACTCATTTTTTTCAGCCATTTCTTAAATTGACTGATAATACAATTTGACTGTAACATACTGTATACATGCTGAACCAATCTATATAAGTATGGATGATTTTACTGAATATCTATCTAACACGTCACCACCACCACCCACCAGTACTTCACTCAGAGCACAAAGTCGCTTACAATTCCAGGTTAAAATCTAGTTATTTCCTGACTATTAATTTCCTCATATTCCCGTGGAGGTTGAAGGACTTCCACATTAAAGGACTTCCATCACCAATCCTACAACCTTCAGAAGGACATTCAAAAATATTAATTTAAAAGTCAACGAAAAACAATTTTGCCTTTTATGTCTCACGTCACCGAAAAAAAAATCGCATTGGTTTCCAGAACTTAGAAAAAAAAAGAGGGTGGGGTGGGATGGGGTGATTTACTCTCAAATTCTATTCGACGTATCCCCTTCCCATCACCCAAATCGCCTGGAATCCTTTTGGAAATTTACACCACAACCCTCTCTCTCCCCTGCAACCAATAACAGTAAAATATTCACACAAACGCTCAAACACACAAACATGTTTACAACGGGTGAGAGAGAGAGAGAGAGAAAGAAGCTATTTCTTGACACAGACTCACTCACTAACGTACCAATAGAGATGCTAACTACACACACTCTCTCTCTTAACCCATCACCTACCTCTTTCCAACACTCACCTTGATCTTACGTTATATATTAATTAGGGATGAATTTCAGTGAACATTCCAGGCCTCAAGTGTGAGTCAGCATATAAAATATTAAATTCATTAAAGCAAAAATGCTGACTGTTGATACACACACACACACACACACACACACACACACACACACACACACACACTAACAACACACATCCCCCACAAACACCCACCCCTAACACCACCAAGTATGCTTGACTCTCCGTCACCGGCAGCTGTGGAAGTTTTGCCGGGGTCGTCAGGGTCCTACATGACGCGCCCCACTGATGGTCATGACACGTTTATTTCCCCGTCGATGTGTGGCAGTGCATTAAGCTAGGGAGGTTAACACCCCAGGTGGTCGCTTACCTGTTCTCCGGAGTGTGATAAGGGTGAGGCTCTGGTCTGCTCTAAACCGATTACCCGCCCACCACCCCCCCCCCCCCACCACCTCCGCCCACCACCTCCAGCACCCCCGTCCCACCAACCCGTCCCAACCACCCCCCTCCCAACCACTCCCGCTTCCTCCCACACCACTTCCCATCACCCTAGCCCCCACCATCCCCCTAACCCCACACTTCAACTATAGCCTCTGAATCCCTGGAGGAGATGATAGGACTCGGATCACTTGAAGATTAGACACCTTAACTTATTTGACCTGAGGATTAATTACCCTAACGCTAACCTAACAAGACTTCTAATTTAACCTAATACCTAATCTAACAAGACTTCTAACTTAACCTAACCTAATTACCACCCCCACAAACACAACCTACACTACACTACGACTATACAGGAATGATGACGTCACGGCAGACAGAGAGGAGCTCCAGAACTTTAACTAACACTCAAGCGTCAGTCTGGAATAAAAACCTTAAATGAGTGACGTCTCGCTCAGCCTAGAAAAAAAAAAAGAGAGAGCTAGATTAACGTGTCTTGGATCAGGAGTTAAACTTTATATAACGTCTTGAAGGTGTAATGTGACCTACGCTCGACTACCTCCACTTGCCTAGATTGTAAGTTAGGAGTCTATTTACAGCTGCATGGGTAGTGTCTCCGGATCGAACCAGTGAACATTAGGAGAGGAAGAGAATGTTGTATCCACTCGGCCACTATTCGTAAGTCATCACCACCACCACCACACCAAAACACACAACCACACACCATCAAACACCACCACACACACCACCACACACACCACCACAACACACCACACCACAAACACCACCACCACACACCACAACCACACCACACACCACCACACACACCACCACAACACAACCACACACCACAATACAACACACACCACCACACACACACACACCACCACACACCACACCACAACACAACATACCACCACACACCACATATCCCACCACACACACACACCACAATACACCAACCACCACCACACCACAACACACCATACACCACAACACACACCACACCACAAGACACAACACACAACACACCACAACACACACCACATACCACACCACAACATACCACCACACATCACACCACACCACAACATATCACCACACAACACACCACAACACACACCACACACACCACACACACAACATACCACCACACATCACACCACACAACATACACACATCACACCACACCACAACATACCACCACACACCACACATACCACCGCTCACACCACAATACACCACCACCGAAGTGACAGTTAAACCAACACATGCATCACAGAGGAGAACAACATGTTGCCACCTCCAGCTGTGTAAGGGGGGGGTGGAGGGAGAGGGGTGGGGTGAAGAGGGGTGAGAGGAGGAGAAAGGGGTGAGGGAGAGGGTGGGGGGGTGAAGAGGGTGAGGAGGAGGAAAGGTGGAGGGAGAGGTGGGGGGGGGAAGAGGGGTGAGGAGGAGAGGAAAGGGGTGGGGGAGGGAGGGTGGGGGGAAGAGAGGGTGAGGAGGAGGAGGAAAGGGGTGGAGGGAGAGGTGGGGAGGGGGAAGAGGGGTGAGGAGGAGGAGGAAAAGGGTGAGGGAGAGGTGGGGGAAGAGGGGTGAGAAGGAGGAGGAAGGGGTGAGGGAGAGGGTGGGGGGGAAGAGAGGGTGAGGAGGAGGAGGAAAGTAGGAGAGAGGGGTGAAGAGGGGAGAGAAGGAGGAGGAAGGGGGTAGAGGTGGAGAGAAGCACAGGTACTAATAAGACGTTACCCGCCCGGAATAATGTCCTGAAGATGAAGATTAATCTTGTCATCTCTCTGACTCACAGCTTCCGCCTTGTGAGATCCCGAGGTGAAGAGGAAGGAGGGGAGGAGTCACGTGCATCAGCCGTTAGTAAGAAGAGTGTCAGCCGAGTTAGAACCGTCAGTTAGAAGTGTGTCAACCGAGTTACAGCCGTTAGTAAGAAGAGTGTCAGCCGAGTTAGAACCGTCAGTTAGAAGTGTGTCAACCGAGTTACAGCCGTCAGTTAGAGGAGAAGGAGTTAGGGAAGGGGAAACGGAGGAGCTTGAGGAGAGGAAGCGAAGAGGATCACCTGAAGATTAGGTCATTTAAACTTACTTTACCTGATAATTAACCTCCTAACCTAACCTAACTTAATGCTGACCTAACCTGTCCTAATGCTAACCTAACGTAACCTAACTTAATGCTAACCTAACCTGTCCTAATGCTCACCTAACGTAACCTAACTTAATGCTAACCTAACCTGTCCTAATGCTAACCTAACGTAACCTAACTTATTGCTAACCTAACCTGTCCTAATGCTCACCTAACGTAACCTAACTTAATGCTAACCTAACCTGTCCTAATGCTATCCTAACCTAACTTAACCTAACCTGTCCTAATGCTCACCTAACGTAACCTAACTTAATGCTAACTTAACCTGTCCTAATGCTATCCTAACCTAATCAACCTAATCCCCCAGGTAGCGTTAGGGTATTTATATCTTCAGGCGATTAGTGTCATTTTACCACAGCGCCTGAGTCACCTGACGGACCAGGTAAGCAGGAAAGCCTTTGTTAAGTTCAGGTAGCCTAAGGTCCTTATGATACTGCAACGCCAGCACGAGCATTCACCCGCGCCTGGCGTTTCCTTTCAAGACAATAATATATTCATGAATGTGGAGAATGAAAAAGCTGGGTTTTTTTCCAACTCACGACGTGTTCCTCCTGATCCACGTGGCCCTCCTCCTTCCTCATTACACTTCCACGACGTGTTCCTGACGACGTGGTTTTCCTCCTCTCATGGCCACTTTCACGACGAGGCCCTCTCCCTCCTTCCTCATGGCCACTTCCACGACGTGTTCCTGACGACATGGCCCTCCCTCCCCCTCCTCATGTCCACTTCCACGACGTGTTCCTCGACATGCCCCCTCCTCCTCATGACCACTTCCACGACGTGTTCCTCACGACATGGCCCTCCCCTCCTCCTCATGGCCACTTCCACGACGTGGCCCTCCCCCTCCTCATGGCCACTCCACGACGTGGTCCTGACGACGTGGCTCCCTCCCTCCTCATGGCCACTTCCACGACGTGTTCCTCACGACATGGCCTCCCTCCCTCCTCATGGCCACTTCTACGACGTGTTCCTGACGACGTGGCCCTCCCTCCCTCCTCATGCCCTTCTACGACGTGTTCCTGACGACGTGGCCCTCCCTCCTCATGGCCACTTCACGACGTGGCCTCTCCCTCCTCATGGCCACTTCCACGACGTGTTCCTGACGACATGGCCCTCCTGTGATCACTTCCTGGACGTGCTCCCAACTTCCGGGTGTTCCACAGTGGCGTCCTTCTCCCCAGTCAAACAACAGACCCGAAAATATTATTACCAGTTACAGATTATTTCACCACACTCATGTATCGCTTTTGTCTGTACCATCATAATGACTCACTATTTTTTAACCACACTTAACGCACACGTAATTCAGCTTCATCTATCCACTGTCCAGTTAGTTTTGATCGTTTGTGTGACGGTGAATTGTAATTGAAAAGACGATTAAATTTTTCCCATAATTGGTATATAATTAAGGACCAGGATGTTTTTATCGCTTGTTTGTTGTTGTTGTTTAGTTACAATAACACTAAACGAAACCAAAAATAAACACGCCGACACAATGTTGTAATTTATTTCATTTAAAAGCGAAACACGAAATATCAATTAGTAAGTTGTTAGTAATATTAAAACGAAGCAAAAACGATAAATATGTTTGTGTGTATTAGACATGAAAACAAGACTGAATAATAAAAGTATAAATGAGAATAAAACGATAATTATCACTGCAGAGAGAGGACAATCAGTAATACAATTTATGAAACAAATAAATTGGCTTTAGCTGTACTGTACAAATTTATCTTTAGGATTACCAAATAAATTGAAATAAAAGGAATCTTATTATTGTTTGTTTTATGGCGGCAGTTGTTTATTTGTAACAGACCAATTTTTTTAATTGATTATATTTCTTCTTTTTCCTCCAATCTTTTTTCTCTCTCTCCCTCCCCCTCTCTATCTATCTATCTATCTATCTTTCTCTATCTAATTATCTCTCTCTATCTATCTATCTATCTCTATCTAATTATCTCTCTATCTATTTATCTATCTATCTCTATCTATCACCCTCAGGAGATGATCAGGGAGATGAACCGTGTGGGGATGCTGGTGGACATGTCGCACGCCTCCTCCAGGACGGCAGGAGACGTGCTGGCCACCTCCCGCGCCCCCGTCATCTTCTCTCACTCGGCCGCCCGCGCCCTCTGTGACATAGAGAGAAACGTACCCGATGACATCCTTAGTTCCCTGGTGAGTGCTTGTTCCTCTACCTCTTCAGTGACTCCTTCTGCGTCGTCTTCCTCATCCTGTTACATCCTTCTTTTGTCTGTCTGGTCTTCTAAAGTTCCTGCCTCTTGGTTAGGTTAGGTTAGGTTAGGTTAGGATAGTGTATGGGTAGGTTCACGTGACCCCCAACTACATTAATCTGAAGTGACTATGTTTATGTTACGTTAGGTTATGTTAGGTTAGGTTAGGTTAGGTTAGGTTAGGTTAGGTTAGGTTAGGTTAGGTTAGGTTAGGTTAGGTGATCCAAAGTTATTTTTTATTGCTATCAAATACAGAATTGTCTTAGAGGTGTGAATTACAGTCAACTTACATAACCTGTCTATAGCATCACCTTAAACCAATAGCCAGGCGGGTCTTATGCGATAGTGAGACCTCCATATAACGGACTTTCATCCCATATGATCCGTTAGATGGAGGTTCTACATCTACTAGACCCTCGATATAACGGACTTTTATTTCTATATTACCCGTTAGATAGAAGTTTTACATCTACTGGATCCTCGATATAGCGGACTCCTCCCTCCATATAGTCCGTTAAATAGAGGTTTCACTGTAGCCCCACCAGAATAAGGCAGGCGGGACTTATGGTCTTCTTAAATAATACATCAGTTAAGGTGTCTACTTCTGCTACTCCTACAGGCAGCCAACGGAGGGATAGTGATGGTCAGCTTCTACAACGAGTTCCTGACGTGTGGTGCGGCGGCCGCTATCAAGGACGTCATCAGTGAGTATTCCTTTACTTCTTCCCGGGTCATTGTCCTTAAAAGGTTCTTTACGGTGTAAATCCTTCGTAAATAAAAATGTAAAAAAAAAGTGTTTAGGTGTTTGACTTAAGGTAAAACGGTGTAAATAATGGTATATAAGAGTGTAAAAAACTCTCTCTGTTTGACTTACGCTAAAATGGTGCAATTTGTTCTTTTGACTTATGCTAAAATGGCGTAAATTCTCGTAAATAAAAAGTATATATATGTCTTTCTGTTTGACTTAAGATTAAACACCAACATGAATTCATTTATGGTCTTACGATAATTAATTTGTTCTTAAATATAAAGAAAAAAAATAACTCTTACAGTTTGACTTATGATAAAACGATAACTATCCTCGTATATAAACCTAACCTAACCTAAACCAAACCTAACACAATCCTAACCTAACCTAAACCAAACCTAACACAACCTCAACCTAACCCAAACCAAAATCTAACACAATCAATCACCAAACCAAACCTAACCATACCCTAACCCAACCAACCTAACAATACCCAATTAACCTAAATACACCTAACCCAACCCAAAAACCAACCAAACCAAACCACCACCCACCCAACCACCAAAAACCCCACCAAACCACTCAACATACATCAACCTACCTAAACTAAACCTCACAATCCTAACCTAGCCAAACCTAACACAAATCTAACCGAAATCTAATTACACCCAACCCTAACTTAAAAACCTAACCAAACCAAACCTAACCTAACCTAAAAAAAACCTAACCAAACCAAACCTAATCTAACATAGACCTAACCTAACCTAACCCCAACCAAACGTAACCTCACCTCTCACACCTTGTTACCTCACCTTGTCCCTCACACCCACTGCGTCTTCTCTCTCCCGGATAACGAGGTAAATATTTCCACCCAGCGTCACCCTTCGACACATGATACACCTCCCACCTCTTCCTCCTCCGTATACTGCTGACACCTTCCACTAACCCATCACACACGTTATCTATCTGTATGTATGCTTTTGCGAGTATGTATGTATGTATGTATGTATGGTGTATGTATGTGTAATTGAATATCCCAGCGCGTGTCAAATTATAAATATGCAATATATCCATTTATGTACACTATTTATACACTATTTATACAACAAACACAGCGGATGAATATTAATGTTGAGATGTCTGTCTCAAGGCACTAGACATAAATATAATGACGGTAGGGAGACAGGTGGAGACAGGTAAGGAGACAGGTAGGGAGACAGGTGAGGAGACAGGTAAGGAGACAGGTAAGGAGACAGGTAGGGAGACAGGTAGGGAGACAGGTGAGGAGACAGATAGGTAGACAGGTAGAGAGACAGGTGGGAAGACAGGTGATAGGTAAGGCCTCTCAGGTGTGACGTGTAAACAAAGTGAGTCGCCAGTGTTAGGTCAAGGAGCTGGTTCTGCTCGACGGGTATTTGATATTCAGGGAGGAGGGGAATTAGGTCAGAGGTCATTGGCATTTTAACCTTTTGAGGTGTGTGTGTGTGTGTGTGTGTGTGTGTGTGTAGGGATCGGTTGAAGATTGGCACCCAGCTTATTTCGGCTAATGATTAAACACCTAACCTAACCTACCCTAACCTAACCTAACATAACCTACCCTAACCCAATCTACCCTAACTAACCTAACCTAACCCTAAGCTAACCTAACCTACTCAACCTAACCCTAACCCCACTACCCTAACCTAACCAAACCTACCCTAACTCATTTCCAACTCTACCCTAACCTAACCTAATCCCCAAATAGCTTTAAGGTGAAATAAGTTGGGTTGCCTACCTTCACGTGGTCCCCTGACACACACACACCGAGAGAATTCAAATGCAAAATAATACACAGGATTTTCAGTTCTGTATATTGAATTTATACGAAAAAAAGGTGTGACATAATTGACAGCGTCGCGTAAGGAGAAAAAATTTATATTTTGTAAAAGCGAATGTAGGCAATACCAGACCCGCGCTCTGATGTGTAATAGGCTGGGTGTCTGTGTTAGTCTGTGTAATAGGCTGAGCTGTGTTTGTCTGTAATAGAGGAAGGCTGTGTTAGTCTGTGTATAGAAGGAAGGCTGTGTTTGTCTGTGTAAGGGAAGGAAGGCGTTTGTCTGTGTAATAGAAGGAAGGCTGTGTTTGTCTGTGTACAGGGCTGGGTGTCTGTGTTTGTCTGTGTAATAGAGGAAGGCTGTGTTAGTCTGTGTAATAGGCTGGTGTCTGTGTTTGTCTGTGTAATAGAAGGAAGGTGTTTTGTCTGTGTAATAGGAGGAAGGCTGTGTTAGTCTGTGTAATAGGCTGGGTGTCTGTGTTTGTCTGTGTAATAGAAGGAAGGCTGTGTTTAGTCTGTGTAATAGGAGGAAGGCTGTGTTAGTCTGTGTAATAGGCTGGGTGTCTGTGTTTGTCTGTGAATAGAAGGAAGGCTGTGTTGTCTGTGAATAGCAGTGCTGTGTTTGTCTGTGTAAGAAGGAAGGCTGTGTTAGTTCATGTAATAGAAGGAAGGCTGTGTTAGTCTGTGTATAGAAGGAAGGCTGTGTTAGTCTGTGTACAGGAGGAAGGCTGTGTTAGTCTGTGTAATAGGCTGGGTGTCTGTGTTTGTCTGTGTACAGGCTGGTGTCTGTGTTTGTCTGTGTAGGAAGCTGTGTCTGTGTTTGTCTGTGTAATAGAAGGAAGGCTTGTATTGTGTGTAATAGGCTGGGTGTCTGTGTTTGTCTGTGTAATAGAAGGAAGGCTGTGTTAGTCTGTGTAATAGAAGGAAGGCTGTGTTAGTCTGTGTAAAAGAAGGAAGGCTGTGTTAGTCTGTGTAAGGAGAAGGCTAGTCTCTGTGTAATAGGCTGGGTGTCTGTGTTGTCTGTGTAGAAAGCTGGGTGTCTGTGTTTGTCTGTGTAATAGGCTGGGTGTCTGTGTTTGTCTGTGTAATAGGGAAGGCTGTGTTAGTCTGTGTATAGCTGGGTGTCTGTGTTTGTCTGTAATAGGCTGTGTCTGTGTTTGTCTGTGTAATAGAAGGAAGGCTGTGTTAGTCTGTGTAATAGCTGGGAGTCTGTGTTATCGTGAAGGGTGCTGTGTCTGTATAGGAGTGTCTGTTGTCTGTGTAATAGAAGGAAGGCTGTAGTCTGTGTAATAGGCTGGGTGTCTGTGTTAGTCTGTGTACAGGGAGGGTGTCTGTGTTTGTCTGTGTATAGAAGGAAGGCGTGTTAGTCTGTGTAAAGGAAGGCTGTGTTAGTCTGTGTAATAGAAGGAAGGCTGTGTTAGTCTGTGAACAGAAGAAGGCTGTATTTGTACAGGAGGAAGTGTTAGTCTGTGTAATAGCTGGGTGTCTGTGTTTGTCTGTGCACAGGCTGGTCTGTGTTTGTCTGTGTACAGGCTGTGTCTGTGTTTGTCGTGAAGGAAGGCTGTGTTAGTCTGTGACAGAGGCTGGCTGTGTTTGTCTGTAATAGGCTGAGGTCTGTAAAGCATGTGTTAGTCTGTGTAATAGGCTGTGTCTGTGTTAGTCTGTGTAATAGGCTGGGTGTCTGTGTTTGTCTGTAATAGTGGGTGTCTGTGTTCGTAGTAAAGGCTGTGTTAGTCTGTGTAATAGGCTGGGTGTCTGTGTTAGTCTGTGTAATAGGCTGCGTCTGTGTTTGTCTGTGTATGAGGAAGGCTGTGTTAGTCTGTGTATAGAAGGAAGCTGTTTAGTCTGCAATAGAAGGAAGGCTGTGTTAGTCTGTGTATAGAGGAAGGCTGTGTTAGTCTGTGTAATAGGCTGGGTGTCTGTGTTTGTCTGTGTAATAGGCTGGAGCTTGTCTGTGTAATAGGAGGAAGGCTGTGTTAGTCTGTGTACAGAGGAAGGCTTGTTAGTCTGTGTAATAGGCTGGGTGTCTGTTTGTCTGTGAATAGGTCAGTGTCTGTGTTTGTCTGTGTATAGGAGGAAGGCTGTGTTATCTGTGTTAGGCTGGGGTGTCTGTGTTAGTCTGTGCATAGGAGGAAGGCTGTGTTAGTCTGTGTACAGGCTGGGGTGGTCTGTGTTAGTCTGTGTAACAGGGGCTGGGTGTCTGTGTTTGTCTGTGTAATAGAAGGAAGGCTGTGTTAGTCTGTGTAATAGGATGGAGGCTGTGTTAGTCTGTGTAATAGGCTGGGTGTCTGTGTTTGTCTGTGTAATAGAAGGAAGGCTGTGTTAGTCTGTGTAATAGAAGGAAGGCTGTGTTAGTCTGTGTAATAGGAGGAAGGCTGTGTTAGTCTGAATAGGCTGGGTGTCTGTGTTTGTCTGTGAACAGAAGGAAGCTGTGTTTGTCTGTGCACAGAAGGCTGTGTTAGTCTGTGTAATAGAAGGAAGGCTGTGTTAGTCTGTGTATAGAAGGAAGGCTGTGTTACTGAATAGAAAAGGCTGTGTTAGTCTGTGTAATAGGAGGAAGGCTGTGTTAGTCTGAAAGGCTGGGTGTCTGTGTTTGTCTGTGTAACAGAAGGAAGGCAGGGTCTATGCATGAAGGAAGGCTGTGTTAGTCTGTGCACAGAAGGAAGGCTGTGTTAGTCTGTACAGCTGGTGTCTGTGTTTGTCTGTGAATGAAGGAAGGCTGTGTTAGCTATGTAATAGAAGGAAGGCTGTGTAGTCTGTGTAATAGAAGGAAGGCTGTGTTAGTCTGTGTAATAGAGAAGGCTGTGTTAGTCTGTGCATAGGCTGGGTGTCTGTGTTTGTCTGTGTAATAGGCTGGGTGTCTGTGTTTGTCTGTGGAAGGCTGGGTGGCTGTGTTAGTCAAAGGAAAGCTGGGTGTCTGTGTTGTCTGTGTACAGAAGGAATAAGTCTGTGAAGGCTGGTTCTGTTAGTCTGTGAATAGGCTGGGTGTCTGTGTTTGTCTGTGTACAGGAAGGAAGGCTGTGTTAGTCTGTGTAATAGAAGGAAGGCTGTGTTAGTCTGTGTACAGGAGGAAGGCTGTGTTAGTCTGAATAGCTGGGTGTCTGTTGTCTGTGTATAGAAGGAAGGCTGTGTTAGTCATGTAATAGAAGGAAGGCTGTGTTAGTCTGTGTACAGAAGGAAGGCTGTGTTAGTTGTGTACAGGAGGAAGGCTGTGCTAGTCTGTGAATAGGCTGTGTCTGTGTTTGTCTGTGTAATAGAAGGAAGGCTGTGTTAGTCTGTGTAATAGAAGGAAGGCTGTGTTTGTTCGTGTATAGAAGAAGGCTGTGTTAGTCTGTGTCAGGAGGAAGGCTGTGTTAGTCTGTGTAATAGGAGGAAGGCTGTAAGTCTGTGTAATAGGAGAAGGCTGTGTTAGTCTGTGAATAGGCTGGGTGTCTGTGTTTGTCTGTGTAATAGAAGGAAGGCTGTGTTAGTCTGTGTATAGATGAAGGCTGTGTCAGTCTGTGTAATAGAAGGAAGGCTGTGTTAGTCTGTGTAATAGAAGGAAGGCTGTGTTTGTCTGTGTACAGGAGGAAGGCTGTGTCAGTCTGTGTAATAGAAGGAAGGCTGTGTTAGTCTGTGAATAGAAGGAAGGCTGTGTTTGTCTGTGTAATAGAAGGAAGGCTGTGTTAGTCTGTGTAATAGGCTGGGTGTCTGTGTTTGTCTGTGTAATAGAAGGAAGGCTGTGTTTGTCTGTGTAATAGGAGGAAGCACAGTCTGTGAAGAAGGCGTAGTCTGTGTAATAGAAGGAAGGCTGTGTTAGTCTGTGTAATAGGAGGAAGGCTAGATTGTGTAATAGAAGAAGGTGTGTTAGTCTGTGTAATAGAAGGAAGGCTGTGTTAGTCTGAATAGGAGGAAGGCTGTGTAGTCTGTGTAATAGAAGGAAGGCTGTGGTAGTCTGTGTAATAGAAGGAAGGTGTTAGTCTGTGTAATAGAAGGAAGGCTGTGTAGTCTGTACAGGAGAAGGCTGTGTTAGCTCTGTAATAGGAGGAAGGCTGTGTCAGTCTGTGTAATAGAAGGAAGGCTGTGTTAGTCTGTGTAATAGGAGGAAGGCTGTTTGTCTGCACAGGAGGAAGGCTGTGTCAGTTCTGTATAGAAGGAAGGCTGTGTTAGTCTGTACAGAAGGAAGGCCATGCGGCCTGTAATAGAGGAAGGCTGTGTTAGTCTGTACAGGCTGGGTGTCTGTGTTTGTCTGTGTAATAGAAGGAAGGAAGAAGGTCTGTGAAAGAGGAAGGCTGCAGTCTGTGAACAGAAGGAAGGCTGTGTTAGTCTGTGTAATAGAAGGAAGGTGTGTTAGTCTCTGTATGAGGAGGAAGGCTGTGTTAGTCTGTGTAATAGAAGGAAGGCTATGTAGTCTGTGTAATAGAGGAAGGCTGTGGTAGTCTGTGTAACAGAAGGAAGGCTGTGTTAGTCTCTGTAATAGAAGGAAGGCTGTGTTTGTCTGTGTGCACAGGAGTGTGTTAGTCGTGACAGGCTGGGTGTCTGTGTTTGTCTGTGTACAGAGGAAGGCTGCTTGTCTGTGTACAGGAGGAAGGCTGTAGTCTGTGTATAGGCTGGGTGTCTGTGTCTGTGTGTGGAGGAGGCTGTTTGTCTGTGTAATAGAGGAAGGCTGTTAGTCTGTGTAACAGGAGAAGGCTGTGTTAGTCTGTGTAATAGGCTGGGTGTCTGTGTTTGTCTGTGTAATAGAAGGAAGGCTGTGTTTGTCTGTGTAATAGGAGGAAGGCTGTGTTTGTTTGTAATAGGAGGAAGGCTGTGTTAGTCTGTATAGAAGGAAGGCTGTATAGTCTGTGTAATAGAAGGAAGGCGGTCTGTGTAAAGGCTGTGTCGCTTGTTTTGTGTACAGAGGAAGGCTGTGTTAGTCTGTGTAATAGGAGGAAGGCTGTGTTAGTCTGTAGTAGGAGGAGGCTAAAGGTCTGTGTAATAGAGGAAGGCTGTTAGTCTGTGTAATAGGAGGAGCCTGTGTTTGTCTGTGTACAGGAGGAAGGCTGTGTTAGTCTGTGCATAGGCTGGGTGTCTGTGTTTGTCTGTGTACAGAGGAAGGCTGTGTTAGTCTGCAGAGGAAGGCTGTAATAGTCTGTGTAATAGAAGGAAGCAGTCTGTGTAATAGAAGGCTGTGTTTGTCTGTGAAGAAACTAAGTGCAGAAGGAAGGCTGTGTTAGTCTGTGTACAGAAGGAAGGCTGTGTTAGTCTGTGCACAGAGGAAGGGGCTGTGTTAGTCTGTGTAAGAGGCTGTGTTAGTCTGTACAGGAGGAAGGCTGTGTTTGTCTGTGTAATAGGAGGAAGGCTGTGTTAGTCTGTGAATAGAAGGAAGGCTGTGTTTGTTGTGTAATAGGAGGAAGGCTGTTTGTCTGTGAATAGGAGGAAGGCTGTGTTAGTCTGTGTAATAGAAGGAAGGCTGTGTTTATTTGTGCACAGGAGGAAGGCTGTGTTAGTCTGTGCACAGGCTGGGTGTCGGTTGTCTGTGTAATAGAGAAGCTGTGTCGTCTGTGACAGGAGGAAGGCTGTGTTAGTCTGTAATAGGGAGAAGCTGTGTTAGTCTGTGAATAGGAGGAAGTCGTGTTAGTCTGTGTACAGAAGGAAGGCTGTGTTTGTCTGTGTAATAGAAGGGAGAGCTGTGTTAGTCTGTGTAATAGGAGGAAGGCTGTGTTAGTCTGTGTAACAGAAGGAAGGCTGTGTTTGTCTGTGTAATAGAAGGAAGGCTGTGTCAGTCTGTGTAATAGGAGGAAGGCTGTGTTAGACTGTGTGTATAGGAGGAAGGCTGTGTTAGTCTGAGAGGAAGGCTGTTTTGTGTAATAGAAGAAGGCTGTGTTGTAGTCTGTGTAATGAGAAGGAAGGCTGTGTTTGTCTGTGTATAGAAGGAAGGCTGTGTTAGTCTGTGTAATAGAGGGAAGGCTGTGTTAGTCTGTGTGTAATAGAAGGAAGGCTGTGTTTGTCTGTGTAATAGAGAGCTGTGTTAGTCTGTGTAATAGGAGGAAGGCTGTGTTTGTCTGTGTATAGAAGAAGGCTGTGTTTGTCTGTGTAATAGAAGGAACTGTTAGCTTATAATAAGGGAAGGCTGTTTAGTCTGTGTAATAGAAGGAAGGCTGTGTTAGTCTGTGTAATAGAAAGGAAGGCTGTGTTAGCTCTGTGTAATAGAAGGAAGGCTGTGTTAGTCTGTGTATATAGAAGGAAGGTTGTGTTTGTCTGTGTAATAGGAGGCTGGCATGTTAGTCTGTGTAATAGAAGGAAGGCTGTGTTTGTCTGTGTAATAGGAGAGGCTGTGTTAGTCTGTGTAATAGAAGGAAGGCTGTGTTAGTCTGTGTAATAGAAGGAAGGCTGTGTTAGTCTGTGTAATAGAGAGGAAGGCTGTGTTAGTCTGTGTAATAGAAGGAAGGCTGTGTTAGTCTGTGTAATAGAAGGCTGTGTTAGTCTGTGTAATAGGAGAAGGCTGTGTTAGTCTGTAATAGGAGGAAGGCTGTGTTAGTCTGTGTAATAGGGAAGGTTGTGTTAGTCTGTGTATGTAGGAGGAAGGCTGTGTTAGTCTGTGTAATAGGAGGAAGGCTGTGTTAGTCTGTGTAATAGGGGGAAGGCTGTGTTTGTCTGTGTAATAGAAGGAAGGCTGTGTTAGTCTGTGTAATAGAAGGAAGGCGTGTTAGTCTGTGTAATAGAAGGAAGGCTGTGTTAGTCTGTGTATAGAGGAAGGCTGTGTTAGTCTGTGTAATAGGAGGCTGTAGTCTGTGTAATAGGAGGAAGGCTGTGTTAGTCTGTGTAATAGGGGAAGGCTGTGTTAGTCTGTGTAATAGGAGGAAGGCTGTGTTTGTCTGTGTAATAGGAGGAAGGAGTCTGTAGTAGGAGGAGGCTGTGTTAGTCTGTGTAATAGGAGGAAGGCTGTGTAGTCTGTGTAATAGGAGGAAGGCTGTGTTAGTCTGTGTATAGGAGGAAGGCGTTAGTCTGTTGTAATAGAAGGAAGGCTGTGTTAGTCTGTGTAATAGAAGGAAGGCTGTGTTAGTCTGTGTAATAGGGAGGAAGGAAGCTGTGTTAGTCTGTGTAATAGAAGGCTGTGTTTGTCTGTGTATGTAATAGAAGGAGGCTGTGTTAGTCTGTGTGTAGTGGAGGAAGGCTTGTTACATAGAAGGAAGGCTGTGTTAGTCTGTGTAATAGGAGGAAGGCTGTGTTAGTCTGTTTAATGGAGGAAGGCTGTGTTAGTCTGTGTAATAGGAGGAAGTGTGTTAGTCTGTGTAATAGAAGGAAGGCTGTGTTTGTCTGTGTAATAGGGAAGGCTGTGTTAGTCTGTGTAATAGGAGAAGGCTGTGTTTGTCTGTGTATAGAAGGAAGGCTGTGTTAGTCTGTGTATGGTAAGAGGCTGTGTTAGTGTTGTAATAAGAAGGAAGGCTGTTTTGTCTGTGTAATAGAAGGAAGGCTGTGTTAGTCTGTGTAATAAGAAGGAAGGCTGTGTTTGTCTAATAGGGGAAGGCTGTGTTAGTCTGTGTAAGGAGGAGGCTGTGTGTCTGTGTATATGTATGAGGTTGTCTGTGAAAGAAATTGTGTCTGTGTAGTCTGTGAAGAGCTGGTTTGTGTCTGTAATAGAAGGAAGGCTGTGTAGTCTGTGTAATAGAGGAAGGCTGTTAGTCTGTGTAATAGGAGGAAGGCTGTGTTTGTCTGTGTAATAGGAGGAAGCTGTAGTCTGTGTAATAGGAGGAAGGCTGTGTTAGTCTGTGTAATAGGAGGAAGGCTGTGTTAGTCTGTGTAATAGGAGAAGGCTGTTGTTAGTCTGTGTAATAGAGAGGAAGGCTGTGTTAGTCTGTGTAATAGAAGGAAGGCTGTGTTAGTCTGTGTAATGGAGGAAGGCTGTGTTAGTCTGTGTAATAGGAAGGCTGTGTTTGTCTGTGTAATAGAAGGAAGGCTGTGTTAGTCTGTGTAATAGAAGGAAGGCTGTGTTAGTCTGTGTAATAGGAGGAAGGCTGTGTTAGTCTGTGTAATAGAAAGGAAGGCTGTGTTTGTCTGTGTAATAGAAAGGAAGGCTGTGTTAGCTGTGTAGGAGGAAGACTGTGTTAGCTCTGTGTACAGAAGGAAGGCTGTGTTTGTCTGTATAATGTAATAGGAAGGCTGTGTTAGTCTTGTGTAATAGGAGGGAAGGCTGTGTTAGTCTGTGTAATAGGAAGGAAGGCTGTCTAGTCTGTGTAATAGAAGGGGTGTGTTAGTCTGTGTAGAGAGGAAGGGTGTTAGTCTGTGTAATAGAAGGAAGGCTGTGTTAGTCTGTGTAATAGAGGAAGGCTGTGTTAGTCTGTGAATAGAAGGAAGGCTGTGTTAGTCTGTGTAATAGAGGAAGGTTGTGTTAGTCTGTGTAATAGGAGGAAGGCTGTGTTAGTCTGTGTAATGAGAGGAGGCTGTGTTAGTCTGTGTAATAGGAGGAAGCTGTAATTGTCTGTGTAATAGAAGGAAGCTGTGTTAGTCTGATAAAGAAGGAAGGCTGTGTTAGTCTGTGTAATAGGAGAGACTGTGTTAGTCTGTGTAATAGAAGGAAGCTGTGTCTGTGTAATAGAGAAGGCTGTGTTGTTTGAAGGCTGTGTTAGTCTGTGTAATAGGAGGCTGTGTTAGTCTGTGTAATAGAGGAAGGCTGTGTTTGTCTGTGTAATAGAAGGCTGTGTTAGTCTGTGTAATGGGAGGAAGGCTGTGTTAGTCTGTGTAATAGAAGGAAGGCTGTTAGTCTGTAATAGAAGGAGGCTGTGTTAGTCTGTGTAATAGGAGGAAGGCTGTGTTAGTCTGTGTAATGAAAGAGGCTGTGTTAGTCTGTGTAATAGAAGGCTGTGTTAGTCTGTGTAATAGAAGAGGCTGTGTTAGTCTGTGTAATAGAAAGGAGGTTGTGTTGTCTGTGTAATAGCTAGTCTGTGTAATAGAAGGCTGTGTTAGTCTGTGTAATAGAGGCTGTGTTAGTCTGTGTAATGGGAGGAAGCTGTGTTAGTCTGATGGCTGTTAGTCTGTAATAGAGGAAGGCTGTGTTAGTCTGTAATAGAGGGAAGCTGTTAGTCTGTGTAATAGGAGAGAACTGTGTTAGTCTGTGTAATAGAGGGAAGGCTGTGTTAGTCTGTGTAATAGAGGGAAGGCTGTGTTAGTCCTGTGTAATAGAGGAAGGCTGTGTTAGTCTGTGTAATAGGAGAAGGCTGTGTTAGTCTTTATGTGGGAGAGGCTGTGTTAGTCTGTGTAATAGGAGGAAGGCTGGCTTGGTCTGTGTAATAGGAGGAAGCTGTGTTAGTCTGTGTAATAGAGAAGGCTGTGTTAGTCTGTGTAATAGGAGGAAGGCTGTGTTAGTCTGTGTAATGGAAGGCTGTGTTAGTCTGTGTAATAGGAGGAAGGCTGTGTTAGTCTGTGTAAGGAGGAAGGCTGTGTTAGTCTGTGTAATAGGAGGAAGGCTGTGTTAGTCTGTAAAGAGGAGGTTGGGTTAGGTTAGGTTGGGCATCATCTTTCGATAACAACTTATACCAAACATATAACTAAACATCCAGGTTCTCCTCCATCAAGTCCACCTCCTCCTTCAAGTCCTCCATCAAGTCCACCTTCAAGTCCTCCTCCATCAAGTCCACCTCCTCCTTCAAGTCCTCCTCCATCAAGTCCACCTCCTCCTTCAAGTCCTCCTTCTTCAAGTCCTCCCTCCTTCAAGTCCTCCTACAAGTCCTCCACCATCAAACCCACCTCCTTCAAGTCCTCCTCCTTAAAGTCCCACCTTCAAGTCCTCCTCATAAAGTCCCACCTTCAAGTCACATCAAGTCCACCTTCAAGTCACCATCAAGTCCACCTCCTTAAGTCACTTCCATCAAGTCCTCCTCCATCAAATCACCATCAAGTCCACCTTCAAGTCCTCCTCCATCAAGTCCACCTCCTTAAGTCCTCCTTCTTCAAGTCCACTTCCATCAACTCCTCCTCCATCAAGTCCACCATCAAGTCCACCTTCAAGTCCTCCTCCATCAAGTCCTCCTCCATCAAGTCCACCTTCAAGTCCATCATCAAGTCCACCACCATCAACTCCTCCTCCATCAAGTCCACCATCAAGTCCACCTTCAAGTCCTCTACCATCAAGTCCACCTCCTTCAAGTCCACCTCCATCAAGTCCTCCTCCATCAAATCCACCACCATCAACTCCTCCTCCATCAAATCCACCATCAAGTCCACCTTCAAATCCTCCTCCATCAAGTCCACCTTCAAGCCCGTCATCAAGTCCACCTCCTTCAAGTCCTCCACCTTCAAATCTTCATCCTTCAAGTTCCAAGACAAGCTGATGCCTCACCTCTTCCTGGAGACTCTCTTACATCACCTTAAGCTGGTCTTGTTCGCTCTGTAATCCGGGGGAAGCACTTGGTGTGTTGTGTAACGTGAGGGAAGAGTTTGGCCAGTGTGGTGGAGAGGAAGGGGAGAGGGTTGTTGGGGGAGGGAGGGGAGAGATGGTTGGGGGGGGGGGAGGGAGAGGGTTGGGTGGGGAGGGAGGAGGGAGGAGAGGGTTGTGTGGCAGGGAGGGAGGGAGAGGGTTGTGTGGGGGGAGGAGAAGGAGAGGGTTGTGTGGGGAGGGAGGGAGGGAGAGGGTTGTGTGGCGGAGGGAGGGGAGGGGTTGGGTGGGGGAGGGAGGAGGGGCGGGAGAGGGGTGTGCGGGGGAGGGAGGAGGGAAGGGGAGGGTTGGGTGGCAGGGAGGGGAGGGAGAAGGTTGTGTGGGGGAGGGAGGAGGAGGGAGAGGGTTGGGTGGCAGGGAGGGAGGGAGGGTTGTGTGGGGGAGGGAGGAGGGGAAAGGGTTGTGTGGCAGGGAGGGGGAGGGAGAGGGTTGGGTGGCAGGGAGGGGGGAGACAGAGTTGTGTGGCAGGTAGGGGCAGGGGAGAGGGTTGTGTGGCAGGGGGGGGAGGATTGGGTGGCAGGGAGGAGGGAGGGAGAGGGTGGGTGGCAGGGGAGGAGGGAGAGGGGTTGGGTGGCAGGGGGGGGAGGAGAGTTGTGTGGCAGGTAGGGGCAGGGGGTTGTGTGGCGGGGAGGGTTAGGTGGCAGGAGGAGGAGGGAGAGGATTGGGTGGCAGGGAGGGGGAAGGGAGAGGGTTGTGTGGCAGGGAGGGGGTAGGGGAGAGGGTTGGGTGGCAGGGAGGGGAAGGGAGAGGGGTTGTGTGGCAGGGAGGGGAAGGGGAGGGTTGTGTGGCAGGGGAGGGAAGGGGAGGGTTGGGTGGCAGGAGGGGGAAGGGAGAGGGTTGTGTGGCAGGGGGAAGGGGAGGGGTTGGGTGGCAGAGGGAAGGGGAGAGGTTGGGTGGCATGGGGAGGAGGGAGAGGGTTGTGTGGCAGGGAGGGAGGGAAGGAGAGGGTTGGGTGGCAGGGGAGGGAGAGGGTTGGGTGGCAGGGAGGGGAGAGGGTTGGGTGGCAGGGAGGGGAAGGGGAGGTTGGGGTGGCAGGGGAGGGAAGGGAGAGGGTTGTGTGGCAGGGGAGGGAAGGGGAGGGTTGTGTGGCAGGGAGGGGGAAGGGGAGAGGGTTGGGTGGCAGGGGAGGGAAAGGGAGAGGGTTGGGTGGCAGGGAGGGAGTAGGGGAGAGGGTTGGGTGGCAGGAGGGAAAGGGAGAAGATTGGGGATGGCAGGGGAGGGAGGTTGGGTGGCAGGGGAAGGGGAGAGTTGGGTGGCAGGGAGGGAGGGGTTGGGTGGCAGGGGAAGGGAGGAGGGCTGTGTGGCAGGGAGGGGTAGGGGAGAGGGTTGGGTGGCAGGGAGGAGGAGGTTGTGTGGCAGGTAGAGGCAGGGGAGAGGGTTGTGTGTGGGGAGGGAGGGTTGGGTGGCAGGAGGAGGAAGGGAGAGGATTGGTGGCAGGAGGGGAAGGAGAGTTGGGTGGCAGGGAGGAGGGAGGGAGAGGGTTGGGTGGCAGGAGAGGGGTAGGGGTGAGGTTGGGTGCAGGAAGGGGAAGGAGAGGGTTGGGTGGCAGGAGGAGGGGGAGGGAGGGTTGGGTGGCAGGGGAGGGAAGGAAAGAGTGGGGGAGAGGGAGGAAGAGGAGGTGGAAAGGGAAGGAAGGAGGGAGGGAGGAAGGGAGGGAGGGAGGGAGGAGGGGGGTAAGGAGGAGGGAGGAGGGATCAGGACATTCAAGCAGGATTTAAATGAAAGTGAGGAGGTGATGGATGTGTTTTGAGAGTCTTTCTAACCAAACCTAACCTAACCAACTTCACCTAACCTAACCTAACCTAACTAACCAAACTTCACCCTAACCTAACCTAACCAAACAAACCACTCGCTAATACTAAGATGGTTTCTTCCTAATTATGTATACTTCTTGATAAGGATATACATATGTCGGTGCTGGGCTGAGACGGCGAGTCTATTTTGTAAACATCTCACACAATTGGTCAGTAACAGGTAGTCAGACTCTCCAACATCCATCCTCTTCATCCCCCTCCCCACCCTCCAAACCACCTTCCATCCTCCCCCAACACCACTTTCCATCCACTTACCCCAACACCCCTACCCCCAACACTTCCATCACCCCTCCCCAACACCCCTCCCCAACACCACCCCATCACCCCTCCAACACCCCCCCCAACACCCTTCCCATCACCCCTCCCCAACACCACCCCTCACCCCAACACCCTCCCAACACCCACTTCCCAACACCCCCCCCCATACCCTTCCCCATCCACTCCCTCCAACACCCCCATCACCCCTCCCATCCCTTCCCATCCCACCCCTCCCCATCACCCCCCCAACACCCCTCCCCAATCCCCTCCCCATCACCCCTCCCATACACCCTTCACCTCCCATCACCTTCCCCATCACCTTCCCCATCACCCCTCCATCTCCCATCACCCCTCCCATCCACCCTCCCTACACCCCTCCCATCACCCTCACCATCCCTCCCCAACACCCCTCCCATCACTCCTCCCCTTACCCCTCCTCACCCCTCCCCATCACCCTCCCCATCACCCCCTCCCCTCCCATCACTCCTCCCCTCACCCCAACACCCCTCCCCATACACCCTTCCCATCCACCCCTCCCATCACCCTCCCCAACACCCCTCCCATCCCCCACCACACCCCTCCCATCACCCTCCCACCACCACCCCCTCCCCATCACCCTCCCATCCACTTACCTCCCCATCACCCTTCCCCATCACCCTCCCATCACCCCATCACCCCTCCCCATCCACCCTCCCTCACCCCTCCCCATCACCCCTCCCCTCACCCCTCCCCATCACCCCTCCCCATCCACTTCCCCATCACCCCTCCCCATCACCCTCCCCCACCCCTCCCCCTCACCCCTCCCCATCACCCCTCCCCATCACCCCTCCCCATCCCACCCCTCCCCCATCCCCACCCCTCCCCATCACCCCTCCCCATCACACCCCTCCCCAACACCTCCCCATCACCCCCTCCCCATCCCTCCCA
Organism: Homarus americanus; assembly: GCF_018991925.1. Taxonomy (NCBI): domain Eukaryota; kingdom Metazoa; phylum Arthropoda; class Malacostraca; order Decapoda; family Nephropidae; genus Homarus; species Homarus americanus. The sequence goes on from NW_024753080.1 coordinate 50,193, forward strand.
ACACCCCCCCATACCCCTCCCCACCCCTAACATAATAATGCATGGGCTCAGTTTTAATACTCCCGTGTTGTTTCCCAGGACGTGTCGAGGATACAGACGACTTGCCGTGTCCTGCCTCCCTACCTGGTCAAGGAGGCGAATATATTTATAACTTGGGATGGGATATGGGATAAGGGAGTAAGGAGGCAGAGGGAGAGGTGGTAAACTTTGGATGGTGAAGGAGAAAGATTTAGGATATGAAGGATAAGGAGGGAGAGGAATTAGAAGGGGACAGATTTAGGATGTAGGATGAGAAGGGAGAAATAGAAGGAGTAGAAGAGGGTAGAGGTGCAGGATGGGATGGGGGGGGAATGGAAGGGAGGGTTTGAGGAGTAGATGATGTGGGATGTGCAGTGGCATGAGGAAGTAGGTAGGGGAGGAGATGTGGGATAGGGGCGTTGGAGTGGAGAGAGAGGGATGGGGAGGGAGAGGAGAGAAAGGAGTATGGGAGGTGGGGAGGAGGGGGAGGGAGTTCTTGCTCCTCTCTCTCTCTCTCTCTCCTCTCTCTCTCTCTCCTCTCTCTCTCTCTCTCTCTCGTGTACAGAATTCCTACCCTGTCTTCACCTTCTTTAGTATGGGTGTCTTGGAGGGTGAAGAGGCAGAGGTGGATGAAAGGTCAGTGATGAAGGAAAGGGAATGAGAGATAGGAATCATTCACTCACACACCACACACTCTCTCTCTCTCTCTCACTCTCTCTCTCTCTCTCTCTCTCTCTCTCTCTCCCCTACCTATAAATTCTCACCGTGTCCACATCTTCCATGGGGAGCCCTGGGCTGAAGGCGAGGGAGGGCGAGGGACCTAACCTGGTTAGAGAGTTACTTCTGCACAATAAATGGCTGGAACTTTTTAAAATGTCAGAACTTATGTATGTAAGTGTATGTGTGTAAGAATGTGTGTGGTTGTGTGTCGAGAGTTTACACAAGCTAAAACATACATACACACACAAACACACACACATACTCATAAACTTTTGCCCCTCCACCTCCTACACCCCTCCCTCACCTTCCACCCCTCCCCTCACCTCTACACCCTCCCCACCTCACCCCTCCCTCACCTCCACCTCCCCTCCATACCCCTCCCTTCACCTCCCTACACCCTCCCTCACCTTCACCCCTCCCTCACCCCTTCACCCCTTCCCTCACCTACACCCCCCCTCACCTCCCCACCCCTACACCCTCCCTCACCTTCACCCCTCCCTCTCCTACACCCTCCCTCCCTCACCCCTCCCTCACCTCTACACCCTCCCTCACCTCTACACCTCCCTCACCCCCACACCCTCCCTCACAGCCTTCACCCTCCCTCACCTCTACAACCCCCCTCACCTTCACCCCTCCTCACCTCTACACCCTTCTCCACTCACCCTCACCTTCACCCTCCCTCACCCCACACCCTCCCCCACCTTCACCCCTCCCTCACCTCTACACCCCTCCCTCACACCTTCACCCCTCCCTCACCTCCACCACACCCTCCCTCCCCCACCTCTCCCTCCCCACCTCTACACCCCCCCTCACCTTCACCTCCCTCACCTACACCCTCCCTCACCTCCCCCTCCCTCACCTCCACCCCTCCTCACTTCACCCCTCCCTCACCTCTCCCTCCTCACTTCACCCCTCCCTCACCCTCTACGCCACCCTCCCTCACCTTCACCCCTCCCTCACCTCTACACCCTCCACCTCCACCCCTCCTCACCTACACCTCCTCCCTCCACCTTCACCCCTCCCTCCTTCACCCCTCCCTCACCTCTACACCCTCCTCCACCTTCACCCCCTCCTCACCTACACCCCTCCCTCACCTTCACCTCCCTCACCTCTACAACCTCCCTCACCCTCACCCCTCCCTCACCTCTCCTTCCTCACACCACTCCTTCCAAGACTGGCGTTAAGTGCTTGAATGAGTCCAACTTGGTTTATGGTGTTTCTACTCCTCTTCTTCCTCCTCCTCCTCACTCCTCTTGTTAGTTTTCATCTATTTTCTCATTTCTTTGTCCTATGTTACTTATCATTCCCCTTATTTTTTTAAGCAGGTCTTCGGCGATTTAGGTTAGGTTGGGTTGGTTTAGGTAGGTTGGGTTAGGTTAGCGTAAAGGTGTGTTAATCTGCAGGTGATCGACAATACTCAGGCAATAGTTCTTCAACCTCTCTCATTCATCCTCAATATCCCTCATCACCCAGAAGCTCTTGTACCTACTCTTATCAATCTTCATCTCCTGCTCTTAGCTCTTGTAAACACCAACCAGCAGCTCTTACTCATCTTAGCTTCTTTTAAATCTCACCACCAGCAGCTCTTACTTCATCTTAGCTCTTTTTAAAACACACCCAGCAGCTCTTACACATCTTAGCTCTTGTAAAACACCACCCAGCAACTCTTACTTCATCTTAGCTTTAAAACACCACCCAGCAGCTCTTACTCATCATCTTAGCTCTTTTAAAAACCTTTACCACCCAGCAGCTCTTACTTCATCCTTAGCTCTTTAAAAACACCACCCAGCAGCTCTGACGTCATCTTAGCTCTTATAAACACCACCAGCAGCTCTTTACTTCATCTTAGCTCTTTTAAAACACCAACCAGCAGCTCTTACTTACTTCATCTTAGCTCTTTTAAAACACCACCCAGCAGCTCTTACTTCATCTTAGCTCTTTTTAAGAACACCACACCCAGCAGCTCTTACTTCATCTTAAAGCTTTTAAACACCAACCAGCAGCTCTTACCATTAAATCTCCAAATATCCTATTACACAACCTTGCTTACCACCCAGCAGCTCTTACTTCATCTTGGCTCTTTAAAAAACCACCCAGCAGCTCTTACGTCATCTTAGCTCTTTTTAAAACACCAACCAGCAGCTCTTACTTACTTCATCTTAGCTCTTTTAAACACCACCCAGCAGCTCTTACTTACGTCATGAGAGTCACAAGGTCAACCCCACATCCACACACGATTATGGTTTCATCTCTTGCGAATATCTTTTATAAATATATTTCCTCCTTTTGCTTTCTATTTATGTGTGTGTGTGTGTGTGTGTGTGTGTGTGTGTGTGTGTGTGTGTGTGTGTGTGTGTGTGTGTGTGTGTGTGTATGTGTCTGTGTGTGTGTGTGTGTGTGTGTGTGTGTGTGTGGCAATTGTGTGTGTGTGTGTGTGTGTGTGTGTGTGTGTGTGTGTGTGTGTGTGTGTGTGTTACTGAGAACCACTATTCTTGGGTTTGATTGTCTCATGGATGAGATTGATTCTGCTCGGTATCTCTTCTCTCTCTTCCCCATCACTCTGTCTCCCTTCCTCCCCCCCTCCTCTTCCTTTCTTTCCTCTTCTCTCTCACTACCGTCTCTCCTCTAACTTTTCTCTCCTTCCTCTTCCCTCCCTCCTCCTCCACACTCTGCTGTTTCCTTCCCCCTCCACTCCCCTCATCCCATTTCCTTCTCCCTCCTCCACTCAGCCCTCTCACCCAATACCATAAACTGGCTCAATGGTTCCATTCGTGGTCTTAATACACTAGGCCAGACACCTGAAGATTAGACACCCCTAATGGCACATGCTGTCTAGCCTATTTCTTAGCAACCCCTAGCCTGTCCTAATCCAGCCCTAGCCTAACGTGGATAGCGTGGCTAGCCAAACCTTATGCCCTGGCCTAGCCAGGCCTAGCCTAGCAGCCTGGCAAGCCTAGCCTGGCTTACACAACCTGGCCACGGCACTTGGCCCTAACCGAACCTGGCAGGCTAACCCCAGCCTGGCCTGGCCTGTGCCCTGGCCTGGCCCTGGCCAGCCCGTTGGGCCTGGCCTAGCCTAGCCCTGGCCTGGCTGGCCTGGCCTAGGCCTGGCCTGGCCCTGGCCCTGGCCTGGCCAGGCCTAGCCTGGCCTAGCCTACGGCTGAGCCTAGCCTGGCCCTCCTCAAGGATCATTGGGATTGGTGTGTGTAGGTGAGGACTATATAGGCTGCGGGATTGTTGTCTGATCTTCGAGATTGATGCGCTATTGGCTGTGTGTCGTCCCGTCCACACACTTGCCCACACACACCCACACACACCCCACGCAGTTACACCACACACACCCACACACACCCACACACACCCACACCACACACACACCACACCCACACATACCCACACACACACACCCACACACACCCACACACACACCCACACATACCACACACAACCACACTCCACTAGTATTCAACATAACGGTTCTCTCTCTCCTTTTTTCTGAAAGTTCTCTCTCTCCCTTCTGCTACTTCTCTCTCCATAGTTCTCTCTCTCCTTCTCTTTTACTCCTTCTCCCTTAAGTTCTTTCTTTCTCTCCGGTAAATTTTAATACTCTATACTACCGTTTCTCTCTCCTCACCTCTCTCACTCTCTCCTCCTCTCACACTCTCCCTCACCTCTCTCTCTTCTCACTACCTCTCCCTACTCTCCCTCACCTCTCCACACTCTCCCTCACCTCTCTCACTCTCCCTCTGCCTCTCTCACTCTCCCCACTCTCACTCTCCTACCTCTCACACTCTCCCTCACCTCTCTCTCCTCTCCCTCCTCACCTCTCTCTCCCCTCTCTCCTCTCTCTCCCACCTCCTCCTCTCCCTCCTCTACTCTCCTCCACCTCCTCCCTCACCTCTCTCACTTCTCCTCCTCTCTCCTCCTCTCCCCTCTACCTCCTCACACACACTCTCTCTCTCTCTCACTCTCTCTCTCTCTCTCTCACTCTCTCTCTCTCTCTCTCACCCTCCTACACTCTCCCCACACTCCCTCTCTCTCTTTCTCTTTTGTGTATATCCTTCTTTACT
>NW_024753080.1:57500-63160 GCF_018991925.1 Homarus americanus
TCTCATCTTTCTCTGTCACTCCTCTATCTGTGCGCGCTCGTGTGTGTGTGTGTGTGTGTGTGTGTGTGTGTGTGTGTGTGTGTGTGTTTTCTCTCTCCCACTTACACTCAGCTATCCCAAGGCTATCACCCCCCTCTCTCCCCTGCGGACGGACCAATCAAGTTCTCGTACCCAGACCCATTTTACCTGCTATTGGGTGTACCTTTGTTTTGGTTCTGAAGCTCTATAGTGACGATGATTTATCCCTCAGGTGTGTTTACCTCTCTCTCTCTCTCTCTCTCTCTCTCTTTCATTTATCATTAAGGTCATGTTCCTATATCGACGAGACATTTCTCTGCAGCCCTCGTCGTCATCATCATCATCATCATCATCATCACTATCATCATCATCACTATCATCACTATCACTATCATCATCCATCATCATCATCATCATCATCATCATCACCATCATTCTTCTCCCTCATCCTCAAATACCTCTCTCTACTGCTCCTACCGTTACCATCCTTTACCTTCCCGGTTACCATACCGCTCTATCCTTCACCTCTTTTCTCATATCCTATCTACCGCCTTCTTGATACCCTACGGGTGTATTTATCCTCATCCTTCTCTGCGAACCAAATCTGAGGACGTATCCATCACTTTCTCCTCCTCCCTTCCCACTTCACTATCTTCTCTTCCCCATCTTCCCCCTTCTCTAATATCTCTCCCCTCATTCTCCTCTACTCCTTCCCCCCCAATCCAATATCTCCTTCTTGCTCCCCCTCCTCTCTTCCTCCTCCATTCCTCATCTCTCCTTCAACTCCTCCCCTTCCTCCTCCCCCCTCCCACGCCAATATCTGCCCCCTCTTCCTCCCACGCAACCCTCAACCAATCACCTCTTCCTTCATCCAATTCAGTAGCTAATACAGAGTTCAATAAAAACGGGTTGTGTGTGTGGTAGAGGGAGGGAGGTGGGAGGTAGAGGGGGAGGTAGAGTGTGTGGTGATATGTGTGTGTGGGAGGGGAGGGAGGTAGAGGTAAGATAGTGTGGGAGGTAGAGTAAAGTAGTGTGTGTGGAGGTAGAGGGGAGGTAGAGTGGGAGGTAGAGTGTGTGGGAGGTACAATGTGTGGGAGGTAGAGTGTGTGGGAGAGAGGGGTGGTGGTACAGTGTGTGGAGGTAGAGGGGGAGGTAGAGTGTGTGGAGCTACAGGTGGGAGGTAGAGTGTGGTGATACAGTGTGGAGGGGAGTGTGTGGTGATACAGGGAGCTGGCAGTGTGGAGGGGAGTGTGTGGTGACAGTGTGTGTGGGAGGGGGAGCTACAGTGTGTGGGGAGAGGGGGAGGAGGTGTGTGGAGGTAGAGTGTGTGGAGGTACAGTCTGTGTAGATAGAGAGTGTGGAGATAGAGTGTGTGTGGAGGTAGAGTGTGTGGAGGTACAATGTGTGGTAGTACAGTGTGTGATGGTATAGTGTGGAGGTAGAGTGTGTGGAGGTACAGTGTGTGATGGTACAGTGTGTGGAGGTGAGAGGTGTGGAGGTAGAGGTGGAGGCACAGTGTGTGAAGGTACAGCTGTAATCTATCCTCCATCACCTAACCTAACCTAACCTAACCAAACCTAACCAAACCCAACCTAACCAAACCCCAACCAACCAAACCAAACCAAACCCAACCTAACCTAACCAAACCTAACCAAACCTAACCTAACCAAACCTAACCTAACCTAACCAAACCCAACCTAACCTAACCTAACCTAACCTAACCAACTTCAACCAAACCAAACCTAACCTAACCTAACCTAACCTAACCTAACCTAACCTAACCACCTCCATAAACCCACATTCCACTAACTCATGAATCATACAAATAATACAGTACTACAAACCCCTAAGAAGGAAATACATAATACAGTAATCATACAATATAATGTATCACAGCCTCGACTCAACACTACTGTATCATACACTAGGCTGACACGCATACAATATACTGTACAATATAATACATCAGTGTGAATAATGTATCGCTTAGCTTCGGGAGTGTCAACAGGTGCAGCGAGTGGGGTGTAATGAGTGGAGTGAAGTGAGTGGGGTGTAATGAGTGGGGTGAAGTGAGTGGGGTGTAATGAGGTGAAGTGAGTGGGGTGTAATGAGGAGTGAAGTGAGGGGGTGTAATGAGTGGGTGAAGTGAGGGGTGTAGGAGTGGGGTGTAGTGAGTGGGTGTAATGAGTGGGGTGTAATGAGGGGTGTAATGAGTGAAAAATGAGTGGGGTGAAGTGAGTGGTGTGTAATGAGTGGATGTAATGAGTGAGGTGAAGTGATTGGGGTGTAATGAGTAGGGTAAAGTAAGTGGGGTGTAATGAGTAGGGGTGAAGGAGTGGGGTGAGTGAGTGGTGTAAGGAGGAGGTGTAATGAGTGTTAATGATTGGGATGTAATGAGGGGGTGTATGATTGGGGTATTGAGGTGTAATGGTTGGGGTGTATTGAGTGGGGTGTAATGGTTGGGGTGTATTGAGGGGTATAGTAAGTAGGGGTGTATAGGGTGTAATGAGTGGGGTGTAGTGAGGACGAACAAGGAGGTATTACATGTAAGTGTAAACCAGTGTGTGTGTGTGTGTGTGTGTGTGTGTGTGTGTGTGTGTGAGACAGGTGTGAAGAGACTTAGCACAGGTACAGTGTGTGGAGGTAGTGCGTGGAGGTACGGTGTGTGGAGGTACAGTGTGTAGAGACTCTCCCACACAGGTGTTGAGACTTTCCAGCACAGGTGTTAAGAGACTCTCCCAGCACAGGTGTTAAGAGACTCCCAGCACAGGTGTTAAGACTCCCAGCACAGATGTTAAGACTTTCCCAGGACAGGTGTTAAGAGACTCTCCGCACAGGTGTTAAGAGACTCTCTGGCACAGGTGTTAAGAGATTCCTCCCAGCGCAGGTGTTCAGAGACTCTCCCAGCAAAGGTGTTAAGAGACTTTCCCAGCACAGATGTTAAGAGACTCTCCCCACAGGTGTTAAGAGACTTTCCCAGCACAGATAGCAAGAGATTTTCAGCACACAGAGGTGAAGAGACTCTCCCAGCACAGATGTTAAGAGACTCTCCCAGCACAGGTGTTAAGAGACTTTCCCAGCACAGGTGTTAAGAGAATCTCCCAGCACAGGTGTTAAGAGACTCTCCCAGCACAGGTGTTAAGAGACTCTCAGCACAGGCGTTAAGAAACTCTCCCAGCACAGGTGTTAAGAGACTTTCCCAGCACAGGTGTTAAGAGAATCTCTCAGCACAGGCGTTAAGAAACTCTCCCAGCACAGGTGTTAAGAGACCCAGCACAGGTGTTAAGAGACTCTCCCAGCACAGGTGTTAAGAGACTCCCAGCACAGGTGTTAAGAGACTCTCCCAGCACAGGTGTTAAGAGACTCCCAGCACAGGTGTTAAGAGACTCTCCCAGCACAGGTGTTAAGAGAGTCTCCCAGCACAGGTATTCCATCAGACCTGCCTAGCCTGCTATAAACGTTTTCTAACGCAAAGAAGATTAAGTCGAATTTGCATATTGTGTTTGGTTTGCAGAGTGAAATGACTGACTGACAACTGAATATAGCTCAAATGTCAGACAGTCTTGGCTATACTATAATTATATTATACTATACTATACCATACTATACTATACCATACCATACCATACTATACTATACTATACTATACTATAATTATACTATACTATACTATACCATACCATACCATACCATACTATACTATACTATACCATACCATACCATACTATACTATAATTATACTATACTATAATTATACAATACCATACCATACTTACCATACTATAATTAAACTATACTATACCATACTAAAACTATACTATACTATACTATACCAAATACCATACTATACATATATACCCATACCATACCATACCATACTATACTATACCATACTATACTATACTATACCATACCATACCATACTATACCATACTATACTATACCATACCATACCATACTATACCATACTATACTATATTATACCATACCATACCATACTATACCATACTATACCATACCATACTATACCATACTATACTATACCATACCATACCATTACTATACTATACTATACCATACCATACTATACTTATACTATACATACAAACCATAATTATACCATACTATACTATATACTATACTATACCATACCATACTATACCATACTATACTATACCATACCATACTATAATTATACTATACTATACTATACTATACATATCATACTATACTATACTATACCATACCATACCATACCATACTATACTATACCATACCATACCATACTATACCATACTATATACTATACCATACCATACTATACCATACTATACTATACTATACCATACCATACTATACCATACCATACTATACCATACCATACCATACTATACTATACTATACTATACTATACCATACTATACTATACTATACAATACCATATACTATATCATACTATACTATACCATACTATACTATACTATACCATACCATACTATACCATACTATACTATACTATACTCATACCATACTATACCATACTATACTATACCATACCATACTATACCATACTACTATACTATACCATACCATACCACCATACTATACCATACTATACTATACTATACCATACCATACTATACTATACTATACCATACTATACCATACTATACTATACCATACTATATACTATACTATAATTATACTATACTATACAATACCATAATACCATACCATACCATACTATACCATAATTATACATATACTATACCATACTACACCATACTATACTATAATTACATACCATACTATACCATACTATACTATATACCATACCATACTATACCATACTATACTATACTATACTGTACCATACCATACTATACTATACTATACCATACCATACTATACCATACTATACTATACCATACCATACCATACTATAATATACCATACAATAATATACATAATTATACTATACTATATACCATACTATACCATACTATACTATATTATACCATACCATACCATACTATACTATACCATACCATACTAAAAACATACTATACCATACTATAATTATACCATACTATACTATACTATACCATACCATACCATACCTATACTATACTATACCATACCATACCATACTATACCATACTATACTATACTACATAATAATATACTATACCATACTACTATACTATATTATACCATACCATATTTATACTAAAACTATACTATACTATACCATACTATACCATACTATACTATACCATACTATACCATACTATACTATACTATACTATACCATACCATACCTATATTATACTATACTATACTATACTATACTATACCATACTATACCATACTATACGATATTATACTATACCATACCATACTATACTATACTATACCATACCATACTATACCATACTATAATTATACCATACCATACCATACTATACTATACTATACTATACCATACCATACCATACTATACTATACTATACTATAACTATAATTATACCATACTATACCATACTATACTATATTATATTATACCATACAATACTATACTATACTATACCATACCATACTATACCATACTATACTATACCATACCATACTATACCATACTA
>NW_024753081.1:0-14736 GCF_018991925.1 Homarus americanus
CAGATCGAGTATAACAAAGCCCCCTGGTCGAGTATAACAAAGTCCCCTGATCGAGTATAACAAAGTCCCCTGGTCGAGTATAACAAAGTCCCCTGATCGAGTATAACAAAGTCCCCTTTTCGAGTATAACAAAGTCCCCTGGTCGAGTAATAAAGTCACCTGATCGAGTATAACAAAGGCCCTTGATTGAGTATAAAAAAGGCCCCTAATCGAGTATAACAAAGTCCCCTGGTCGAGTATAACAAAGTCCCCTGATCGAGTATAACAATGGCCCTTGATTGAGTATAATAAAGACCCCTGATCGAGTATATCAAAGTCCCCTGATCGAGTATAACAAAGTCCCATGGTCGAGTATAACAAAGGCCACTGGTCGAGCATAACAAAGGACCTTGGTAGAGTATAACAAAGCCCCCCTGATCGAATATTACAAAATCCAGTGATCAAGTATAACAAAGTCCCCTGATCGAGTATAACAAAGTCCCCTGGTCGAGTATAACAAAGTCCCCTGATGGAATATAACAAAGTCCCCTAATCGAGTATAACAAAGTCCCCTGGTCGAGGAAAACAGAGCACCCTGATCGAGTATAACAAAGTCCCCTGATTGAGTATAACAAAGTCCCCTGGTTGACCATAACAAAGGCCCCTGGTCGAGTATAACAAATTCCCCTAATCGAATATAACAAAGCCCCCTGGTCGAGTATAACAAAGGCCCCTGATGGAGTATAACAAAGTCCCCTGATCGAGTATATCAAAGCCCCCTGATCGAGTATAAGAAAGTCCCCTGGTCGAGTATAAGAAAGTCCTCCGGTCGAGCATAACAAAGGCCCCTGATCGAGTATAACAAAGTCCCCTGATCGAGTATAACAAAGTCCTCTTATCGAGCATAACAAAGGCCCCTGGTCGAGTATAACAAAGCCCCCCTGATCGAATATTACAAAGTCCAGTGATCAAGTATAACAAAGCCCCCTGATCGAGTATAACAAAGTCCCTTTGTCGAGTATAACAAAGTGCTTTGGTCGAGTATAACCAAGGCCCCTCATCGAGCATAACAAAGTCCCCTTATCCAGTACAACAAAGTCCCCTGGTCGAGTATTACAAATTCCCCTGATCGAGTATAACAATGTCCCCTGGTCGAGTATAACAAAGTCCCCTGGTCGAGTATAACCAAGGCCCCTGATCGAGAATAACAAAGTCCTCTGATCGAATATAACAAAGTCCACTTATCGAGCATAACAAAGGCCCCTCTTCGAGCATAACAAACCCCCCCTTATCGAATAATACAAAGTCCCCTGATCAAGTATAACAAAGTCCTATGATCGAGTATATCAAAGTCCCTCCATCGAGTATAACAAAGTCCTCTGATCGAGTATAACAAAGTCCCCTGATCGAGTATAACAAAGTCCCCTGATTGAGTATAACAAAGTCCCCTGGTTGACCATAACAAAGGCCCCTGGTCGAGTATAACAAAGTCCCCCTGATCGAATATTACAAAGTCCAGTGATCAAGTATAACAAAGTCCACTGATCGAGTATAACAAAGCCCAATCATCGAGTATAACAAAGTCCCCTAATCGAGTATAACAAAGTCCCCTGATCGAGTTTATCAAAGCCACCTGATCGAGTATAAGAAAGTCCCCTGATCGAGTATAACAAAGTCCTCGGGTCGAGCATAACAAAGGCCCCTGATCGAGTATAACAAAGTCCCCTGATCGAGTATAACAAAGTCCCTTTATCGAGCATAACAAAGGCCCCTGGTCGAGTATAACAAAGCCCCCCTGATCGAATATTACAAAGTCCAGTGATCAAGTATAACAAAGTCCCCTGATCGAGTATAGCAAAGTCCCTTTGACGAATATAACAAAGTCCTTTGGTCGAGTATAACCAAGGCCCCTCATCGAGCATAACAAAGTCCCCTTATCGAGTACAACAAAGTCCCCTGGTCGAGTATTGCAAATTCCCCTGATCGAGTATAACAATGTCCCCTGGTCGAGTATAACAAAGTCCCCTGGTCGAGTATAACCAAGGCCCCTGATCGAGAATAACAAAGTCCTCTGATCGAATATAACAAAGTCCACTTATCGAGCATAACAAAGGCCCCTCTTCGAGCATAACAAACCCCCCCTCATCGAATAATACAAAGTCCCCTGATGGAGTATAACAAAGTTCCCTGATGGAGTATAACAAAGACCCTGAACAAGTATAAAAAAAGTCCTCAGATCGATTAAAACAAAGTCCCATGGTCGAGAATAAAAAAGTCCTCAGATCGAGTATAACAAAGCCCCCTTGTCGAGTATAACGAAGTCCCCTGATCGAGTATAACAAAGTCCCCTGGTCGAGTATAACAAAGTCCCCTGACCGAGTATAACAAAGTCCTCAGATCGAGTATAACAAAGTCCCCTGGTCGAGTATAACAAAGTCCCCTGGTCGAGTAGTAAAGTCACCTGATCGAGTATAACAAAGGCCCTTGATTGAGTATAATAAAGGCCCCTGATCGAGTATAACAAAGTCCCCTGGTCGAGTATAACAAAGTCCCCTGATCGAGTATAACAATGGCCCTTGATTGAGTATAATAAAGACCCCTGATCGAGTATATCAAAGTCCCCTGATCGAGTATAACAATTGTCCCCTTATCGAGCATAACAAAGGCCCCTGGTCGAGTATAACAAAGCCCCCCTGAACGAATATTACAAATTCCAGTGATCAAGTATAACAAAGTCCCCTAATCGAGTATAACAAAATCCCCTGGTCGAGTATAAGAAAGGCCCCTGATGGAGTATAACAAAGACCCCTGAACAAGGAAAACAATGCACCCTGATCGAGTATAACAAAGTCCTTTGATCGAGTATAACAAAGTCCCCTGATCGAGTATAACAAATTCCCCTTATCGAGTATAACAAAGTCCCCTTGTCGAGTATAACAAATTCCCCTGCTCGAGTATAACAAAGTCCTTTGGTCGAGTATAACCAAGGCCTCTGATCGAGTATAACAAAGGCCCCCTGTTGAGTATAACAAAGCCTCCTGATCGAGTATAACAAAGTCCCCTTATCGAGCATGACACAGGCCCCTGGTCGAGCATAACAAAGCCCCCCTGATCGAATAATGCAAAGTCCCCTGATCAAGTTTAACAAAGTCCCCTGATCAAGTATAACAAAGACCCTGATGGAGTATAACAAAGGCCCCTAATGGAGTATAACAAAGACCCTGATGGAGTATAACAAAGTCCCCTGATCGAGGAAAACAAAGCCCTCTGATCGAGTATAACAAAGTCCCCTGATTGAGTATAACAAAGGCCCCTCATCGAGCATAAAAAATCCCCTGATCGAGTATAACATATCCCCTGATCGTGTATAACAAAGTTCCCTGGTCGAGTAGAGTAATGTCCCCAAATCTAGTATAACAAAGGCCTTTGATCGAGTATAATAAAGTCCCCTTATCGAGCATAACAAAGGCCCCTGGTCGATTATAACAAAGCCCCCCTGATCGAATATTACAAAGTCCCCTGATTAAGTATAACAAAGTCCCCTGATCGAGTATAACAAATTCCCCTTGTAGAGTATAACAAAGGCCCCTGATGGCGTATAACAAAGACCAAGATGGAGTATAACAAATGTCACCTGATCGAGGAAAACAAAGCCTCCTGATCGAGTATAACAAACTCCCCTGATCGAGTATAACAAAGCACCCTGGTGGAGAATAACAAAGCCCCCTGGTCGAGTATAACAAAGCCCACTGATCGAGTACATCAAAGTCCCCTGATCGAGTATAACAAAGGCCCCTAATCGAGTCTAACAAAGTCCCCTGATCGAGTATAGCAAAGGCCCTTGATCGAGTATAACAAATGCCCCTCATCGAGTATAATAAAGTCCCCTAATCGAATATAACAAAGCCCTTTGATCTAGTATAACAAAGGCCACGAGTCGAGCATAACAAAGGACCCTGGTCGATTATAACAAAGTCCCCTGATCGAGTATAACAAAGTCCAATCATCGAGTATAACAAATACCCTGATCGAGTATAACAAAGTCCCCTGATCGAGTATATCAAAGCCCCCTGATCGAGTATAACAAAGGCCCCTCATCGAGTATAGCAAAGTCCCCTGATCGAGTATAACAAAGTCCCCTGGTCGAGTATAAGTCCCCTGATCGAGTATAACAAAGGCCCCTGATCGAGTATTACAAAGTCCCCTTATCGAGCATAACAAAGGCCCCTGGTCGAGTATAACAAAGCCCCCCTGATCGAAAATTACAAAGTCCCCTGATCAGGTACAACAAAGTCCCCTGGTCGAGTATAACAAAGGCCCCTGATGGAGTATAACAAAGTCCCCTGATCGAGGAAAACAAAGCCCCCAGATCGAGTAAAACAAAGTCCCCTGATCAAATATAACAAAGTCCCTTGATCGAGTATAACAAAGGCCCCTCATCGAGTATAACAAAGGCCCCCGGTTGAGTGTAACAAAGACATCCTGATCGAGTATAGCAAAGTCCCCTGATCGAGTATAACACATCCCCTGATCGAGTAAAACATATCCCCTGATCGTGTATAACAAAGTTCCCTGGTCAAGAATAGTAATGTCCCCTGATCGAGTATAACAAAGCCCCCTGATTGAGTATAACAAATTCCCCGTGTCAAGTATAACAAAGTCCCCTGATCGAGTATAACAAACTCCTTTTGTCGAGTATAACAAAGTCCTTTGGTCGAGTATAACAAAGGCCACTGGTCGAGCATAACAAAGGCCCCTGATGGAATATAACAAATTCCCCTAATCGAGTATAACAAAGTCCCCTGGTCGAGGAAAACAAAGCTCCCTGATCGAGTATAACAATGGCCCTTGATTGAGTATAACAAAGTCCCCTGAGCGAGTATAACAAAGTCCCCTAGTCGAGTATAACAAAGTCCCCTGATCGAGTATATCAAAGTCCTCAGATCGAGTATAATAAAGGCCCCTCATCGAGTATAACAAAGTCTCCTGGTCGAGTATAACAAAGTCCCCTGATCGAGTATAACAATGGCCCTTGATTGAGTATAATAAAGACCCCTGATCGAGTATATCAAAATCCAGTGATCAAGTATAACAAAGTCCCCTGATCGAGTATAACAAAGTCCCCTGGTCGAGTATAACAAAGGCCCCTGATGGAATATAACAAAGTCGCCTAATCGAGTATAACAAAGTCCCCTGGTCGAGGAAAACAAAGTCCCCTGGTTGACCATAACAAAGGCCCTTGGTCGAGTATAATAAAGTCCCCTTATCGAATATAACAAAGCCCCCTGGTCGAGTATAACAAAGGCCCTTGATGGAGTATAACAAAGTCCCCTGATCGAGTATTTCAAAGCGCCCTGATCGAGTATAAGAAAGTCCCCTGATCGAGTATAACAAAGTCCTCCGGTCGAGCATAACAAAGGCCCCTGATCGAGTATAACAAAGTCCCTTTGTCGAGTAACAAAGTCCTTTGGTCGAGTATAACCAAGGCCCCTCATCGAGCATAACAAAGTACCCTTATTGAGTACAACAAATTCCCCTGGTCGAGTATTACAAATTCCACTGATCGAGTATAACAATGTCCCCTGGTCGAGTATACCAAAGTCCCCTGGTCGAGTATAACCAAGGCCCCTGATCGAGAATAACAAAGTCCTCTGATCGAATATAACAAAGTCCACTTATCGAGCATAACAAAGGCCCCTCTTCGAGCATAACAAACCCCCCCTCATCGAATAATACAAAGTCCCCTTATCGAGCATAACAAAGGCCCCTGGTCGATTATAACAAAGCCCCCCTGATCGAATATTACAAAGTCCCCTGATTAAGTATAACGAAGTCCCCTGGTCGAGTATAACAAAGTCCCCTGGTCGAGTATAACCAAGGCCCCTGATCGAGAATAACAAAGTCCTCTGATCTAATATAACAAAGTCCACTTATCGAGCATAACAAAGGCCCCTCTTCGAGCATAACAAAACCCCCCTCATCGAATAATACAAAGTCCCCTGATCAAGTATAACAAAGTCCCGTGATCGAGTATAACAAAGTCCCCCCATCGAGTATAACAAAGTCCTCTGATCGAGTATAACAAAGTCCCCTGGTCGTGTATAACAAAGTCCCCTGGTCGAGTATAACAAATTCCCCTGATCGAGTATAACAAAGTGCCCTCATCGAGTATAACAAAGTCCCCTGCTTGAGCAAAACAAAGTCCCCTGATCGAGAATAACAAAGGCCTCTGATCGAGTATAACAAAGTCCCCTTATCGAGCATAACAAAGGCTCCTGGTCGAGTATAACAAAGCCCCCCTGAACGAATATTACAAAGTCCAGTGATCAAGTATAACAAAGTCCCCTAATCGAGTATAACAAAATCCCCTGGTCGAGTATAACAAAGGCCCCTGATGGAGGAGAACAAAGACCCCTGATCAAGGAAAACAACGCCCCCTGATCGAGTATAACAAAGTCCTTTGATCGAGTATAACAAAGTCCCCTTATCGAGTATAACAAAGTCCCCTTGTCGAGTATAACAAATTCCCCTGATCGAGTATAACAAAGTCCTTTGGTCGAGTATAACCAACGCCCCTGATCGAGTATAACAAAGGCCCCCTGCTGAGTATAACAAAGCCTCCTGATCGAGTATAACAAAGTCCCCTTATCGAGCATGACAAAGGCCCCTGGTCGAGCATAACCAAGCCCCCCTGATCGAATAATGCAAAGTCCCCTGATCAAGTTTAACAAAGTCCCCTGATCAAGTATAACAAAGAACCTGATGGAGTATAACAAAGGCCCCTTATGGAGTATAACAAAGACCCTCATGGAGTATAACAAAGTCCCCTGATTGAGGAAAACAAAGCCCTCTGATCGAGTATAACAAAGTCCCCTGATTGAGTATAACAAAGGCCCCTCATCGAGTATAAAACATCCCCTGATCGAGTATAACATATCCCCTGATCGTGTATAACAAAGTTCCCTGGTCGAGTAGAGTAATGTCCCCTAATCGAGTATAACTAAGGCCCCTGATCGAGTATAATAAAGTCCCCTTATCGAGCATAACAAAGGCCCCTGGTCGATTATAACAAAGCCCCCCTGATCGAATATTACAAAGTCCCCTGATTAAGTATAACAAAGTCCCCTGATCGAGTATAACAAATTCCCCTTGTCGAGTATAACAAAGGCCCCTGATGGAGTATAACAAAGTCCAAGATGGAGTATAACAAATGTCACCTGATCGAGGAAAACAAAGCCTCCTGATCGAGTATAACAAAGTCCCCTGATCGAGTATAACAAAGCACCCTGGTGGAGAATAACAAAGCCCCTGGCCGAGTATAACAAAGCCCACTGATCGAGTATATCAAAGTCCCCTGATCGAGTATAACAAAGGCCCCTAATCGAGTCTAACAAAGTCCCCTGATCGAGTATAACAAAGGCCCTTGATCGAGTATAACAAATGCACCTCATCGAGTATAACAAAGTCCCCTAATCGAATATAACAAAGCCCTTTGATCGAGTATAACAAAGGCCACGGGTCGAGCATAACAAAGGACCCTGGTCGAGTATAACAAAGTCCCCTGATCGAGTATAACAAAGTCCAATCATCGAGTATAACAAATAACCTGATCGAGTATAACAAAGTCCCCTGATCGAGTATATCAAAGCCCCCTGATCGAGTATAACAAAGGCCCCTCATCGAGTATAGCAAAGTCCCCTGATCGATTATAACAAAGTCCCCTGGTCGAGTATAAGTCCCCTGATCGAGTATAACAAAGGCCCCTGATCGAGTATAACAAAGTCCCCTTATCGAGCATAACAAAGGCCCCTGGTCGAGTATAACAAAGCCCCCCTGATCGAAAATTACAAAGTCCCCTGATCAAGTACAACAAAGTCCCCTGGTCGAGTATAACAAAGGCCCCTGATGGAGTATAACATAGTCCTCTGATCGAGGAAAACAAAGCCCCCAGATCGAGTAAAACAAAGTCCCCTGATCGAATATAACAAAGTCCCTTGATCGAGTATAACACATCCCCTGATCGAGTAAAACATATCCCCTGATCGTGTATAACAAAGTTCCCTGGTCGAGAATAGTAATGTCCCCTGATCGAGTATAACAAAGCCCCCTGATCGAGTATAACAAAATCCCCTGGTCAAGTATAACAAAGTCCCCTGATAGAGTATAACAAAGTCCTCTGATCGACTATAACAAAAGGCCCTTGATCGAGTATAATAAAGGCCCCTAATGAGTATATCAAAGTCCCCTCATCGAATATAAAACAGTACCCTGATCGAGTAAAACAAAGTCCCCTGGTAAAGTATAACAAAGTCCCTTGTTCGAGTATAACAAAGCCCCCTGATCGAGTATAGCAAAGGCCCTTGATCGAGTATAACAAATGCCCCTCATCGAGTATAACAAAGTCCCCTAATCGAATATAACAAATTCCCCTTGTCGAGAATAACAAAGGCCCCTGATGGAGTATAACAAAGACCAAGATGGAGTATAACAAATGTCACCTGATCGAGGAAAACAAAGCCTCCTGATCGAGTATAACAGAGTCCCCTGATCGAGTATAACAAAGCACCCTGGTGGAGAATAACAAAGCCCCCTGATCGAGTATAACAAACTCATCTGATCGGGTATAACAAAGTCCCCTGATCGAGTATAACAAAGCACCCTGGTGGAGAATAACAAAGCCCCCTGATCGAGTATAACAAAGTCCTCTGATCGAGTATAACAAAGTCCCCTGATCGAGTATAACAAAGACCATGATGGAGTATAATGAAGGCCCCTGATCGAGTATAACAAAGCCCCATCAACGAGTATAACAAAGTCCCCTGATCGAGTATAACAAAGTTCCCTGGTGGAGTATAACAAAGACCCTGAACAAGTATAACAAAGTCCTCAGATCGAGTAAAACAAAGTCCCCTGTTCGAGTATAACAAATTCCTCAGATCGAGTATAACAAAGCCCCCTGGTCGAGTATAACAAAGTCCCCTGATCGAGTATAACAAAGTCCCCTGGTCGAGTATAACAAAGCCCCTGATCGAGTATAACAAAGTCCTCAGATCGAGTAAAACAAAGTCCCCTGGTCGAGTATAACAAAGTCCCCTGGTCGAGTAATAAAGTCACCTGATCGAGTATAACAAAGGCCCTTGATTGAGTATAATAAAGGCCCCTGATCGAGTATAACAATGTCCCTTGATCGAGTATAACAAAGCCCCCTGATCGAGTAAAACAAATTCCCCCGATCGAGTATAACAAATTCCCCTGATCGAGTATAAAAAAGTCCCCTGATCGAGTATAACAAAGTCCCATGGTCGATTATAACAAAGTCACCTGATCGAGTATAACAAAGGCCCATGATCGAGTATAACAAAGGCCCCCGGTTGAATATAACAAAGCCTCCTGATCGAGTATAACAAAGTACCCTGATTGAGTATAACACATCCGCTGATGGAGTATTCCATATCCCCTGTATAACAAAGTTCCCTGGGCGAGTACAGTAAAGTCCCCTGGTCGAGTATAACAAATTCCCCTGATCGATGACAACAAAGCCCACTCATCGAGTATAACAAATTCCCCTGATCGAGTATAAGAAAGTCCCCTAATCGAGTATAACAAATTCCCTTGATGGAGTATAACAAATGCCCCTCAACGAGTATAACAAAGTCCCCTAATCGAATATAACAAAGCCCCCTGATCGAGTATAACAAAGGCCACTGGTCGAGCATAAGAAAGGCCTCTGGTCGAGTATAACAAAGTCCCCTGATCGAGTATAACAAAGCCTACTCATCAGGTATAACAAAGTCCCCTGATCGAGTATAACAAAGCCTACTCATCAGGTATAACAAAGTCCCCTGATCGAATATAACAAAGTCCCCTGATGGAGTATATCAAAACCCCCACATCGAGTATAACAAAGTCCCCTAATCGAGTATAACAAAGTCCCCTGGTCGAGTACAACAAAGGCCCATGATCTCGTATAACAAAGTCCCATGGTCGAGTATAACATATCCCCTGATCGTGTATAACAAAGTTCCCTGTTCGAGTATTGTAATGTCCCCTGATCGAGTATAACAAAGCCTCCTCATCGAGTTTAACAAAGTCCCCTAATCGAATATAACAAAGTTCTCTGATCGAGGATAACAAAGTCCCCTGATCGAGTATAACAAAGATCCCTGGTGGAGTAAAACAAAGACCCTGAACAAGTATAACAAAGTCCTCAGATCGAGTAAAACAAAGTCCCCTGTTCGAGTATAACAAAGTCCTCAGATCGAGTATAACAAAGCCCCCTGGTCGAGTATAACAAAGTCCCCTGATCGAGTATAACAAAGTCCCCTGATCGAGTAAAACAAAGTCCCCCGATCGAGTATAGCAAAGGCCCTTGATCGAGTATAACAAAAGCCCCCGATTGAGTATAACAAAGCCTCCTCATCGACTATAACAACTTTCCCTGATCGAGTATAACACATCTCCTGATTGAGTATAACATATCCCCTGATCGTGTAAAACAAAGTCCTCTAATCGAGTATAACAAAGGTCCCTGATCGAATATAAGAAAGCCCCCTGATCGAATATACCAAAGTCCTTGATCGAGTATAACAAAGGCCCCTGTTCGAGTATAACAAAGTCCCCTGATCGAGTTTAACAAAGCCCCCTGATCGAGGAAAACAAAGTCCCCTGGTCGAGTATAAAAAAGTCCTCTGATCGAGCAAAACAAAGGCCCCTGGTCGAGTATAACAAAGCCCTCTGATCGAGTATAACAAAGTCCCCTGATCTAGTATAACAAAATCCCGTAATCGAGTATAGCAAAGGCCCTTGATCGAGTATAAGAAAGGCCCCCGGTTGAGTGTAACAAAGCCTCCTCATCGACTATAACAACGTCCCCTGATCGAGTATAACACTTCCCCTGATTGAGTATAACATATCCCCTGATCGAGTATAACAAAGCGCCCTGATCGAGGAAAACAAAGGCCCCTGGTCGAGTATAACAAAGTCCTGTCATCGAGCAAAACAATGGCTCCTGGTCGAGTATAACAAAGCCCTCTAATCGAGTATAACAAAGTCCCCTGATCTAGTATAACAAAGTCCCATGGTCGAGTATAACAAAGTCCCTTCATTGAGTATAACAAAGGCCCCTGATCGAGTATAACAAAGGGCCCCGTTTGAGTACAACAAAGCCTCCTGATCAAGTATAACAAAGTCCCCTGATCGAGTATAACACAGCCCCTGATCGAGTATAACATATCACCTGATCGTGTATAACAAAGTTCCCTGGTCGAGTATAGTAATGTCCCCTGATCGAGTATAACAAAGCCCCCTGATCGAGTATAACAAAGGTCCTTGATCGAGTATAATAAAGGCACCTGATCGAGTATAACAAAGTCCCCTGATCGAATATAAAAATGTCCCCTTATCTAGTATAACAAAATCCCGTGATCGACTATAGCAAAGGTCTTTGATCGAGTATAACAACGGCCCCCGGTTGAATATAACAAAGCATCCTCATCGACTATAACAACGTCCCCTGATCGAGTATAACACATCCCCTGATTGAGTATAACATATCCCCTGATCGTGTAAAACAAAGTCCTCTAATCGAGTAAAAAAAAGGTCCCTGATCGAATAAAAGAAAGCCCCCTAATCGAATATAACAAAGTCCCTGATCGAGTATAACAAAGGCCCTTGATCGAGAATAACAAAGTTCCCTAATCGAGTATAACAAAGTCCCCTTATCGAGAATAACAAAGTCCCCTGATCGAGTATAACAAAGTTCCCTGGTCGAGTATAACAAAATCCCCTAATCGAAAATAACAATGCCCCCTGATCGAGTACAACAAAGGCCACTAGTCGAGCATAACAAAGGACCCTGATCGACTATAACACATCACCTGATCGAGTATAACATATCCCCTGATCGTGTATAACAAAGTTCCCTGGTCGAGTATAGTAATGTCCCCTGATCGAGTAAGACAATGCCTCATGATCGAGTATAACAAAGTCCCCTGGTCGAGTATAACAAAGTCCCCTGATCGAGTATAACAAAGTCTTCTGATCGAGGATTACAAAGTCCCTGATCGAGTATAACAAAGGTCCTTGATCGAGTATAATAAAGGCCCCTGTTCGAGTATAACAAAGTCCTTTGATCGAATATAAAAAAGTCCCCTGATCGAGTAAAACAAAGTCCCCTGGTCGAGTATAACAAAGTCCCCTGATCGAGTATAACAAAGTTCCCTGGTCGAGTATAGTAATGTCCCCTGATCGAGTAAGACAATGCCTCCTGATCGAGTATAACAAAGTCCCCTGATCGAGTATAACAAAGTCCCCTCATCGAGTATAACAAAGTCTTCTGATCGAGGATTACAAAGTCCCTTGATCGAGTTTAACAAAGGTCATTGAACGAGTATAATTTAGGCCCCTGATCGAGTATAACAAAGTCCTTTGATCGAATATAAAAAAGTCCCCTGATCGAGTAAAACAAAGTCCCCTGGTCGAGTATAACAAAGTCCCCTGATCGAGTATAACAAAGTCCCCTCATCGAGTATAACAAAGTCCCCTAATCGAATATAACAAAGCCCCCTGATCGAGTATAATAAAGGCCCTGATCGAGTATAACAAAGTCCTTGATCGAGTATAACAAAGGCCCTTGATCGAGTATAACAAAGTCCCCTAATCGAGTATAACAAAGTCCCCTTATCGAGAATAACAAAGTCCCCTTTTCGAGTATAACAAAGTCCCCTGATCGAGTATAACAAAGTTCCCTGGTCGAGTATAACAAAATCCCTAATCGAATATAACAAAGCCCCCTCATCGAGTACAACAAATACCACTGGTCGAGCATAACAAAGGACCTTGGTCGAGTGTAACAAAGCCCCCTCATCGAGCATAATAAAGGCCCTGATCGAGTATAACAAAATCCCCTGATCTAGTATAACAAAATCCCCTGATCGAGTATAGCAAAGGCCCGTGATCCTGTATAACAAATGCCCCTCATCAAGTAAAACAAAGTCCCCTAATCGAATATAACAAAGCCCCCTGATCGAGTATAACAAAGGCCACTGGTCGAGCATAAGAAAGGACCCTGGTCGAGAATAACAAAGCCCCCCTCATCGAGTATAATAAAGTCCCCTGATCTAGTATAACAAAATCCCGTGATCGAGTATAGCAAAGGCCCTTGATCTAGTACAACAAAATCCCCTAATCGAATATAACAAAGCACCCTGATCGAGTATAACAAAGGCCACTGGTCGAGCATAAGAAAGGACCCTGGTTGATTATAACAAAGTGCCCTGATCGAGTATAACAACTCCTACTCATCAGGTATAACAAAGTCCCCTGATCGAGTATAACAAAGTCCTCTGATCGAGTATATCAAAGCCCCCACATCGAGTATAACAAAGTCCCCTAATCGAGTATAACAAAGTCTCCTGGTCGAGTATAACAAAGGCCCCTAATCTCGTATAACAAAGTCCCCTTATCGAGAATAACAAAGTCCCCTGATCGAGTAAAATAATGCCTCCTGATCGAGTATAACAAAGTCCCTTGGTCGAGTATAACAAAGTCCCCTGATCGAGTATAACAAAGTTTGCTGATCGAGGATTACAAAGTCCCCTGATCGAGTATAACAAAGGTCCTCGATCGAGTATAATAAAGGCCCCTGATAGAGTATAACAAAGTCCCCCGATCGAGAAAAACAAAGTCCCCTGATCGAGGAAAACAAAGCCCTCTGATCGAGTATAACAAAGTCCCTTATCGAGCATAAAAAGGCCCCTGGTCGAGTATAACAAAGACCCTGATGTAGTATAACAAAGACCCCTGATCAAGGAAAACAAAGCCCCCTGATCGAGTATAACAAAGTCCCCTCATCGTGTATAACACATCCCCTGATCAAGTATAACATATCCCCTGTTCGTGTATAACAATGTTCCCTGGTCGAGTATAATAATGTCCCCTAATCGAGTATAATAAAGACCCCTTATCGAGCATATCAAAGGCCCCTGGTCGAGTATAACAAAGCCCCCCCTGATCGAATATTACAAAGTCCCCTGATCAAGTATAACAAAGTCCCCTGATTGAGTATAACAAAGTCCCCTGGTCGAGTATAACAAAGGCCCCCTGATGGAGTATAACAAAGACCATGATTTAGTATAACCAAGTCCCCTGATCGATAATATCAAACCCCCCTGGTCGAGTATAATAAAGGCCCTGATCGAGTATAACAAAGTCTCATGATCGAGTATAACAAATTCCCCTGGTTCGAGTATAACAAAAGCCCCTGATAGAGTATATCAAAGGCCTCTGATCGAGCATAACAAAGGCCCCTGGTCGAGAATAACAAAGGTCCCTGATCGAGTATAACAAAGTCCCCTGATCGAGAATAACAAAGGCCCCTAATTGAGTCTAACAGAGTCCCCTTATCGAGAATAACAAAGTCCCCTGATCGAGTAAAATAATGCCTCCTGATCGAGTATAACAAAGTCCCTTGGTCGAGTATAACAAAGTCCCCTGATCGAGTATAACAAAGTTT
The DNA here is from genome assembly GCF_018991925.1 of Homarus americanus. Lineage (NCBI taxonomy): Eukaryota > Metazoa > Arthropoda > Malacostraca > Decapoda > Nephropidae > Homarus > Homarus americanus. Next base: position 14,492 of record NW_024753081.1, read on the forward strand.
GCTGATCGAGGATTACAAAGTCCCCTGATCGAGTATAACAAAGGTCCTCGATCGAGTATAATAAAGGCCCCTGATAGAGAGTAACAAAGTCCCCCTGATCGAGAATAACAAAGTCCTCTGATCGAGGAAAACAAAGCCCTGATCGAGTATATAACAAAGTCCCTATCGAGCATAAAAAGGCCCTGGTCATATATAACAAAGACCCTGATGTAGTATAACAAAAACCCCTGGATCAAGGAAAACAA
>NW_024753082.1:0-5450 GCF_018991925.1 Homarus americanus
TTGTCAAGTGTACCTGCGGTCATCCATGAAGTCAGGCTATGTCACGTTAGGAGTAGTAGATAGCTTACCTGTAGAAGGGGTCTCTCTATTGATAGGAAATGACCTCGTTGGCGACATGATGTTCCCTAATGTTGTGATCTCATCTTGTCCCACTGCCGAGAATAATACTGTGCAGTTAGAAGTAGACTTTCCAGGGTTGTTCCCTGCGTGTGCTGTGACCCGTAGCATGAGCCACAGTACAGAGGTAGAAGAGACTAGTGAAGTTGATGAAGTTTCCCTCCAGGACTGTGAGAAGTCCGAGGATAATCTTATTCAACCGGACCATACTGATCTTGGTCTCAGTGAATTTTTTGAGGATTCCCCACAACCAGATAACCTCCAGATTAGTTCTGATTGAGATAGGAACCCAGATGTCACTAGTTTTGGTTCCTTTCCCATCACTAGGAGTAAGTTTATTGAGCTACAAGCAGGGGATCCTGAGCTAGTAGGTTTTCTCAATAGGTCAGTTACTGAGACAGAAGCTGAGCAAGAATCAAATTGCTACTACACTAGGTCTGGTGTATTAATGCGGAAGTTCCGTCCCTCCAATTCTCCTGCCAATCACCCTTGGTTAGTTCATCATCAAGTTGTTATTCCCAAACCTTTGCGGCAGGACGTACTTAGTATCGCTCATGATGGGGTGGGTGGTCATTTTGGAGTTAGGAAGACCTATGCAAAAATTTTATCCCAGTTCTTTTGGCCTAGGATTTGCCATGATTGTCAGGTAGCGGGGAAACCGAACCCCAGTGTTAAACCATTCCCTCTGCAGCCTATCCCAGTCATTGAAGAGCCCTTTAGTAAGGTGGTCATAGATTGTGTCGGTCCCTTACCTAAGACCCCTCGTGGTCATCAGTTCTTGCTAACCATTATTGATTGTGCAACCCGTTATCCTGAAGCCATTCCCTTGCGCCGCATCACAGCGAAGAATGTAATCAAAGCCTTAACCCACTTCTTCACTCAAGTAGGCCTTCCTACAGTGGTGCAGTCAGATCAGGGTTCCAATTTTACTTCCCGGTTGTTTAATCAGGTAATGCAAACCCTGGGAGTCCGGCAGTTGAGGTCTTCGGCCTATCACCCTCAGTCACAGGGGGTGGTAGAGAGATTTCACCAGACACTAAAACTCATGCCTTGCTGTGTGTCACAGGAGACTAGGAAGGAATTGAGACAGGGAGTTGTCTCCTTTTGTTGCTGTTCAGGACAGTAGTAGAGTGTCTGATTCTGCTGCTTCAGCTTCGTCTGTAGACGCAAAACACGAGCCTCTTAGGTCATTGCAGTGTGTTGGTTGGTAAATCAAGCCTTGACATCCCTTAACTTCATATATGGTCCAATTCTCGGAGAGTGCATCTGGCTGTGAAACTTTTGATCCAACAAGGTGTGCTTTCAGGTGAAAATAAAACTGGGTACAGTAAAGGCCCATCATGAGGGCAAAATCTAGAAATTCCAAGTAAGAGCTGGGTGTTGGCCTTCCTGCCCTTACATGATCACCCTTTTAAATCCAAATACAGTGGTCCATATGAAGTACTAGAAAAACAGGGGTCCGTGAATTATGTGATTAGCACCCCTGAACAGCGTAAGAAAAAACGCCTTATCCATGTCAATCTTTTAAAGTCATATCATGTTCGTAACGAAACCCTGGGAAAAGCAGTTGCTTGTGTTGATCAATCCTTGCCAACTTGTATCATTGTGCCAGAGTGTAAGGATGATAAAGATCAGTGTTTTTCTGAAATAATGAATGGGTCTAGTGTAAAAGTGGAAAACTCGACTATCTTGGAGAACCCCAGTGCTAAGTTGTGTCATCTCTCTAATGACCAAGCCAATAATATAAAGTCTCTATTACAGGAGTATCTTATTATAGTTGGTGATTACCCACTCTCTTGTTCAGTGCTGGAGCATGACGTTGAGACCAGGGGAGCCAAGCCAATCCGACAGCGTCCCTACCGTCTTAATGCCTTCAAGCGGGCGTGTGTGCGAGCCGAGGTACAGCGTCTTCAAGAGCTAGGCCTCGTCGAACCCAGCATCAGTCCATGGGCATCCCCTGTTGTTCTAGTTCCAAAGCCGAATGGGGCAATGCGGCTGTGTGTGGATTACCGCAAGGTGAATGCCGTCACTGAACCCGATGGTTATCCCTTGCCACGCATCGACGACGTGATCGACGATCTTGGACAGGCAAGGTACGTGACCAAGTTGGATCTCCTCCAGGGCTACTACCAGATAAGACTGACTGAACGCTCCAGGGCCATCTCTGCTTTTGTCACTCACACAGAGGTTGTGCAGTCCTTTGGTGGCCTTCAACGTCTCGCCAGATTTTCATCGCGTCTGGTCTGGAAGGTGTCCGCTGTTACCTAGACGACCTCATCGTCTTCAGCAGTTCCTGGGAAGATCACATGAGTCGTCTACAAGCCCTCTTCTCCGTACTGGCTGCAAGCAAGCTGACGGTGAACCTCGTCAAAAGTGAGTTCGGCCATGCCCACGTCACTTTCTTGGGGCATGTGGTCGGACAAGGGGAAGTCCAGCCTATAGCAGCCAAAATTGAGGCAATTCAACAGTATCCAGTGCCAGGCGATAAGAAGAGTGTGATGAGGTTGCTGGGTATGGCGGGGTACTACCGCCGTTTTTGTCCAAACTTCTCCTCCGTTGCCTCTCCCATGACTGACCTGCTGGGTGGCAAGAAAACCTTCAAGTGGACTACGGTTTGCCAGGAATCTTTTGAGAATCTTAAATCCCTGCTGGCAAATGCTCCTGTACTACTTGCACCTGACCTCCAGAAACAGTTCACTCTCCATGTCGACGCCAGTGAAATTTGCGCCGGTGCTGTGCTTCTGCAAGAGCGTGAGAGTGATCAAGTGCTTCACCCGCTGTGCTATTTTTCTAGAAAATTTAACAAATATCAAAGAAACTATGCCACCATTGAAAAGGAGGCTTTATCACTGATCAAGGCACTAGAAAACTTCAAAGTATATATTGGCAGCACTGCTTATCCCATTCAAGTGTTCACTGATCATAACCCACTTACTTTTGTTGACAAGATGAAACATACCAACCAAAGACTTTTGAGGTGGGCTCTATCACTTCAGCCCTATAACTTGAACATTTCCCATATCCGCGGAAAAGAGAACGTGTTGGCTGATGCACTTTCTCGAGTCTGATTATTTAGTAACTATGTCTATATGCAAATTATTTTTTGTTTTATTGTCATTGAGTACCTTGTGTTTATATTATGAATTATTTTGCTTCATATTGATTTAAACCAATTGTGTTAGTTATTACTTTCACTGTGTAGCTGTATATCCATTTTCGCTTCCAGTTAGTTGTAAGCTCACTTTTTTGGGGGAGGTGTCACGTGCCTGTGGCGCTTGAGATCTCGCATAACTCGCTGCATCTGTTCACGCTTCCATTTCACACAAGCTACTAATAATTTGTTAATTGTACTTATTATATTATTATTGTTCTTAGTTACTTAGGTTAATTGTATATTTATGTATGTAATTTATATGCATCATTGTCTTACTCTGTTAAGTCAACTCAAGAGTAATATTAATTAATTATATAAAATATCCAGCAAATGTCCTGAATCACGTGATATGAGACGCTCTCCTCCCCGCGTGGGCACGCTTCCGCAGTAGCGAAAAACCGTGGCATAGGGTAGACGTGTCCATTCGTTCTCTAGCCTTGACCCCTTGCCTAGTGCCTTGTTTAGTCCTCTGCAATGCCCTAGGGGTATCAGGTATTAGTGACACGTTTAGTTAGGCCTAAGAAGGGATCCTGGTGGTAAGGAATCTCCTGTTTGGTAGGAAATAATCATTTTGTAGTGATTGTTGTATATATATATATATATATATATATATATATATATATATATATATATATATTGTATGTATATTATGTATGCTGGATTATGTATTATGTATGTATATTATGTATGTGCTCCATTTATATTTATTCAGCCTAGCTAGCAGCGTGTGGCAATGTTATTACCATATCCCACACGCTTAATTAATGTGCCTGGCGACGTATGGAAGCTGCTAATGTATCACTTGCCATACGTCGTCTATGGTAGTTAACCCGGACCTTAGCTAGGGAGCAGTGCTACCCACCTCTGTGTACATACTCTTATCCAGTAAACCGAACCTACAAAACTATACAGGTGTTTGTGTTCTCTCCTGTATATAGAACTTATTACCCAGAACATCTAACATGGTGCAGTGCGTAGTTTTACTGGATTATTACGAGTGATTAGTGCAAGTTTGTGGAAAGCCGGCTGATGGATCCCCGCCTTGGGTCAACCCCGCGTCATCCCTCGAAGAATTTCGCAACTTTGAGCAGTGTCAGTGACAGTGATTTTCTGTGAAGTGTTTAGTGCATTGTGTGTTTCGTGCCATTCATGTGCGACCTTGTTCGAACGGATTTCCAAGGTATACGGCATGTTCCGGGCATTTGTGGGGTGTAGAGCTCAGCGCACCCTCCTCTGACCGTTTACAGAGAGCGACTGAGCTACTCCTATCTCCACCCCCCTCCCTCACAGCGCCGCCTCCACCCCCCCCTCACAGCTGGGGCGAGACGCTCTGCCTGCCTGAGACATACACACATACATGTACTAACACTTGCTGACCGCGCGGCTTCATTATATATATTTTATATATATAACCTACTTATCTGTGTATTTAATTAAATTTTTTTTGTCTGATATCTTGTTGATACGACGGGCTGACCGGTCAACACTGATTTAAGACACAGTACACAGAGGAAGTAGTTATGTCTCATGCCTTACGTAGCCGTGGACCCAGCGCCTGGATGAGTCAAGCGGATGATAGTCCCCCAGAGATGGATGACCAGGCCGGCCCAGCTCCCACAACATCGCACAGCCCTTCACCTCAACATTCAGCGTTATCTCCAGAGATAATTGCCTTAATGAAGTTTATGAGAGATGAGAGACGCGAGGATGAAGCTCACAGACGTTTGGCGGATGAGCACAGAAGGCAAGCAGAGGCAGAACGAGACCACCAACGGAGAATGGAAGACAGTGCACGGTTTGAAGCCCTGATATCTCGCCTCACGGTTAACCAAGCCCCTGGCTCTAACACTGCCTCGGTACTGAATGGTTCAGATACCTCATCCATGCTTCCTTCACGCCCCCCAGCCCCACCTAAAGCAGCAGCTCAAACACCGCCCATCTTGGAGCCTGATGTGAATTTCCAGACTTTTCGTGAATGGCGGCGGCGGTGGGCTGATTATTCTACAATGGTGGATCTCCAGAGTTTGTCACAGCCTAAACAACTCATCCAGCTGCGTATGTGCCTGTCCTTGGAAATTCAGCGTGTCTTGGAACATACGTTGCAGGTACCCCCAACCTCTTCGCTGTCTGTAGAGGAGGTACTGGACATTCTACAACGGCACCTCAAAGGACAGCAGAA
>NW_024753083.1:0-15781 GCF_018991925.1 Homarus americanus
CCCTGATCAAGCATAACAAAGTCCCCTGATCCTAGTATAACAAAGCCCCCTGGACGAGTATAACAAAGTCCCCTGAACCGAGTATAACAAAGTCCCCTGATCGAGTAAAACATATCCCCTGATCGAGTATAAAAAAGTACCTGGTGGAGTATAACAAAGTCCCCTGGTCGAGTATAACAAAGTTTTCTAATCGAGTATAACAAAGGCCCCTGGTTGAGTATAACAAAGTCCTATGATCAAGTATAACAAAGTCCCCTAATCGAGTAAAACAAAGTCCCCTGATCGAGTATAACATATCCCCTGATCGAGTATAACAAAGTCCTCTGGTCGAGTATAACAAAGACCCCTGAACGAGTATAACAAAGTCCCCTGGTCGTGTATAACAAAGTCCATTGGTCAAATATAGGAAAGACCACTGATCGAGTATGACAAAGTCCCCTGATCAAGTATATAAGAGTCCCCTCGTCGAGTATAACAAATTCCCCTGGTCGGGTATAGCAAACTCCCCTGGTCGAGTATAACAAAGCATCCCTCGTCGAGTATAACAAAGGCCCCTAATCGAGTATAACAGAGTCCCCTGATTGAGTATAACAAAGTCACCTGATCGAGTATAACAAAGTCTTCTGGTTGAGAACAACAAAGACCCCTGATCGAGTAAAATATATCCCCTGATCGAGTATAACAAAGTCCACTGGTCGAGAATAAAAAAGATCCCTGATCGCATATAACAAAGTCCCCTGGTCGTGTATAACCAAGTCCCCTGATCGAGTATAACAAAGGCCCCTCAATGAGTATAACAAAGTCCATTGGTCAAGTATAAAAAAGTCCCCTGGTGGAGTATAACAAAGTCCCCTAATCAAATATAACAAAGTCCTCTGTTCGAGTATAAAAAAGTCCCCTGATCGAGTATAACTAAGCCGCCTTATCGAGTATAACAAAGTCCCCTGGTCGAGTATAACAAAGTCCCCTGTTCGAGTATAACAAAGTCCCCTTATCGTGTGAGACAAAGTCCCCTGATCGAGTATAACAAAGTCCCCTGATCGAGTATAACAAAGCCCCCTGGACGAGTATAACAAAGTCCCCTAATCAAGTATAACAAAGTACCCTGATCGAGTATAACAAAGTCCCCTGATCGAGTATAACATATCCTCTGATCGAGTATAACAAAGTCCTTTGGTCGAGTATGACAAAGTCCACTGATAGAGTATAACAAAGTCCCCTGGTCGAATATAACAAAGTCCCCTGATCGAGTATAACAAAGGCCCCTCATCGAGTATAGCAAAGTCCATTAGTCAAATATAGGAAAGTCCACTGATCGAGTATAACAAAGTCCCAGATCGAGCATAACAAAGTCCCCTGATCGATTATATCAAAGTCCCCTGGTCGAGTATAGCAAAGGGCCATGATCGAGTGAAACAAAGTCCCCTGGTCAAGTATAACAAAGGCCCTGATCGAGTAAGACAAAAACCCCTGATCGAATATAACAAAGTCCCCTGATCGAGTATAACAAATCCCCCTGGACGAGTATAACAAAGTCCCCTGATCGAGTATGACAAAGTCCCCTGATCGAGTATTACATATCCCCTAATCGAATATAACAAAGTCCCTGGTGGAGTATAACAAAGTCCCCTGATCGAGTATCACAAAGTCTCCTGGTCGAGTATAACAAAGTTTTCTAATCGAGTATAAAAAGGCCCCTCGTCGAGTATAACAAAGTCCTCTGATCGAGAATAACAAAGTCCCCTGATCGAGTATAACATATCACCTGATCGAATATAACAAATTCTTCTGGTCGAGTATAACAAAGTCCCCTGATCGAGTATAACAAAGCCCCCTACTCGGGTATAACAAAGTCCCCTAATCGAGTCCAAAAAAGGCCTCTAATCGAGTATAAGAAAGTCCCCTGAACAAGTATAACAAAGCCGCCCAATCGAGGATAACAACGTCCCCTGGTCGAGTATAACAAAGTCCCCTGTTCGAGTCTAACAAAGTCCCCTTATCGAGTATAAAAAATTCCCCTTATCGAGTATAACAAAGTCCCCTTATCGAGTATAAAAAAGTCCCCTAATCGAGTATAACAAAGGCTCCTTGTCGAGTATAACAAAGTCCCTGATCGAGTATAACAAAGTCCCTAGGTCGAGCATACCAAAGTCCCCTAATCGATTATAACAAAGTCCCCCGGTCGAGTATAGCAAAGGGCCATGATCGAGTAAGACAAAGTCCCCTGATCGAGTATAACAAAGTCCCCTGATGGAGAATAACAAAGCCCCCTGGATGAGTATCACAAAGTTCCCTGATCGAGTATAACAACGTCCCCTGATCGAGTATAACAAAGTCTCCTGATCCAGTATAACAAAGTCCCCTGATCGAGTATAACAAAGTCCCCTAATCAAGTATAAAAATGTCCCCTGGTCCAGTGTAACAAAGTCCCCTCATAGAGTAAAAAAAAGTCCTTTGGCCCGGTATAACAAAGTCCCTAGATCGAGCATACCAAAGTCCCCTGATCGATTATAACAAAGTCCCCCGGTTGAGTTTAGCAAAGGCCCCTGATCGTGTAAGACAAAATCCCGTGATCGAGTATAAGAAAGTCCCCTGATCGAGTATGACAAAGCACCCTGGATGAGTATAACAAAGTTCTCTGAACGAGTATAACAAAGTCTCCTGATCGAGTATAACAAAGTCCCCTGGTCCAGTATAACAAAGTCCCCTGATCGAGTATAACATATCCCCTGATCGAGTATAACAACGATGCTCCTGGCCTGGTTAGCAAAGTCCCCATATAAGGCATAACATTTGTCCCAAATCGTTATAACAAAGTCCATGGTCATGAAAGTATAATAAAGGGCCCTGTTCAAGTGAAATAGAATCCCCTCATCGGTATAACAAAGTCCCCTAATGGTAGCATAACCGGGGTCCCTGAGTGGTATATCTCTGATCCAGAATATAATAAAGTCCCCTGATAAAGGCCTCAACAAAGTCCTCTGAAGTCAGATAAAAACAAAAGTCCGCTGATGAGTATATAGCATATCCTCTGATCAGTATAACAAGAATCCCTGGTGGGGTATAACAAAGTCCCTAATCCAGATATAACAAAAGTCCCTGAGGTCAGGGTTTAACATGTCCCCTGATCGAGTATAACAAGGCCCCTCATCCCAGGTATAACACAGTCCCCTGATCCAGGTATAACGAGTCCCCTCATACCAGAGTATAACAAGTCCTCTGGTCGAGGCACAAAAAAGTCCCCTGATCGAGTATAACAAAGTCCCCTGATCGAGTATGACAAAGTCCCCTAATCGAGTATAAAATGTCCCCTGTTCCAGTGTAACAAAGTCCCCTGATCGAGTATAAAAAAGTCCCCTGGTCGACTATAGCAAGTCCTCTGGTCGAGTATAACAAAGCCCCCTCATCGAATATAACAAAGGCCACTAATCGAGTATAACAAAGTCCCCATATCGAGTATAACAAAGTCCCCTAATCGAGTATAACAAAGGTCCCTGGTCGAGTATAACAAAGTTCCCTGATCGAGTGTAACAAAAGTCGCCTGATCGAGAATAACAAAGTCCCCTAATCGAGTATAAAAATGTCCCCTGGTCCAGTGTAACAAAGTCCCCTGATCGAGTATAACAAAGTCCCCTAATCCAAAGTGTCTTGAGTCCCTGATCCAGGTATAGCAAGTCCCCTAATTGGAATAAGCCCCTGCTCAGAACAACAAAAGTCCCCTGGTCCGAGTTTACTTAAAGTCCCTGATCGCGGTATAACAAAGCCTCCTCCTTCGGTATAAAAAGTCCCTGATCAGGTATAACAAGTCCCTGGATAGGTATAACAAAAGTCCTGATCGGTATAACATATCTGATTGAGGTATAGCAAAGTCCTCTGGTCGAGTATAAAAGAGATCCCTGGTCGAGTATAACAAAGTCCCCTGGTCGAGTATAGGAAAGTCCCGTAATCGAGTATAACGAAGCCTCCTCATCGAGTATAACAAAGTCCCCTTGTCGAGTATAACAAAGCCCCCTGCTCGAGTATAACAAAGTCCCCTAATCGAGTCCAAAAAAGGCCTCTAATCGAGTATAAGAAAGTCCCCTGATCAAGTATAACAAAGCCGCCTAATCAAGTATAACAACGTCCCCTGGTCGAGTATAACAAAGTCACCTGTTCGAGTCTAACAAAGTCCCCTCATCGAGTATAACAAATTCCCCTTATCGAGTATAACAAAGTCCCCTTATCGAGTTTAACAAAGACCCCTAATCGAGTATAACAAAGGCCCCTGGTCGAGTATAACAAAGTCCCTGATCGAGTATAACAAAGTCCCTAGGTCGAGCATACCAAAGTCCCCTAATCGATTATAACAAAGTCCCACAGTCGAGTATAGCAAAGGGCCCTGATCGGGTAAGACAAAGTCCCCTGATCGAGTATAACAAAGTTCCCTGAACGAGTATAACAACGTCCCCTGAACGAGTATAACAAAGTCTCCTGGTCCAGTATAACAAAGTCCCCTTATCGAGTATAACAAAGTCCCCTAATCGAGTATAAAAATGTCCCCTGGTCCAGTGTAACAAAGTCCTCTCATCGAGTAAAAAAAAGTCCCCTGATCGAGTATAACAACGTCTCCTGGCCTAGTTTAACAAAGTCCCCAGATCGAGCATAACAAAGTCCCCTAATCGATTATAACAAAGTCCTCTGGACGAGTATGACAAAGGGCCCTGATCGAGTAAGACTAAGTTTCCTCATCGAGAATAACAAAGTCCCCTAATCGTGTATAACAAAGTCCCCTGGTCGAGTATAGCATATCCCCGGATCGAATATAAAAAGTCCCCTAGTCGAGTATAACAAAGTCCTCTGATCGAATATAACAAAGTCCCCTGATCGAGTATAACATATCCTCTGATCGAGTATAACAAAGTCCCTGGTGGAGTATAACAAAGTCCCCTGATCGAATATAAGAAAGTCCCCTGGTCGAGTTTAACAATGTCCCCTGATCGAGTATAACAAAGGCCCCTCATCGAGTATAGCAAAGTCCATTGGTCAAATATAGGAAAGTCCACTCATCGAGTATAACAAAGTCCCCGGATCGAGTATAAATGGCCTCTGGTCAAGTATGAGAAAGTCCCCTGATCAAGTATAAAAAAGTCCCCTGGTCTAGTATAACAAAGTCCCCTAAACGAGTATAACAAAGTCCCCTGGTCGATTATAGCAATGTCCCCGGGTCGAGTATAACAAAGCCCCCACATCGAGTAAAACAAAGGCCCCTAATCGAGTATCACAAAGTCCCCTGATAGAGTATAACAAAGTCCTCTGGTCGAGTATAAAAAAGTCCCCTGTTCGAGTATAACAAAGTCCCCTGGTCGAGTATAACAAAGTCCCCTCATCGAGGATAACAAAGTCCATTGGTCAAGCATAAAAAAGTTCCTATGATCGAGCATAGCAAAGTCCCCTGATCGAGTATAACAAAGCCTCCTGATCGAGTATAACAAAGTCCCCTAATCGAGTATAACAAAGCCCCCTGCTCGAGTATAACAAAGTCCCCTAGTCGAGTTTAGCAAAGTCCCCTGATCGAGTATAACAAAGCCTCCTGATCGAGTATAAAAAAGTCCCCTGATCGAGTATAACAAAGCCCCCTGCTCGAGTATAACAAAATCCCCTGATCGAGTCCAAAAAAGGCCTTTAATCGAGTATAACAAAGTCCCCTGATGGAAAATAACAAAGCCCCCTTGATGAGTATAACAAAGTTCCCTGATCGAGTATAACAACGTTCCCTGATCGAGTATAACAAAGTCTCCTGGTCCAGTATAACAAAGTCCCCTGATCGAGGATAACAAAGTCCCCTAATCAAGAATAAAAATGTCCCCTGGTCCAGTGTAACAAAGTCCCTTCATCGAGTATAAAAAAGTCCCCTGGCCCAGTATAACAAAGTCCCTAGATCGAGCATACCAAAGTCCCCTGATCGATTATAACAAAGTCCCCAGGTCGAGTATAGCAAAGGGCCCTGATCGTGTAAGACAAAATCCCCTGATTGAGTATAAGAAAGTCCGCTAATCGAGTATGACAAAGCCCCCTGGATGAGTATAACAAAAAGTTCGTGATCAGTACTCTAACAAAGTCCCTGATCCGAGTATAGCAAAGTCCTGATCGAGTAAACAAAGATCTCCCTAATCGGTTATAAAATATCACAATTTCGGTGTAACAGAGATCCCCTGATGTCAGTACTCAAAAAAAGTCCTGGTCGACTATAAGCAGTCTCTGGTCAATATTACAAAAGCCCCCCTCGCTCGAATATAACAAAGGCCTCCTAATCGAGTATAACAAAATTCCCCTGATCTAGTATAACAGGCCTGATCGAGTATAACAAAGGCCCTGATTAAAGTATAACAAGTCCTGTTCAGGTCTAACAAAAGCCTGTCGAATATAAAAAATTCCTTTTCGGGTATAACAAAATTCCCCATATCGAGTATAACAAGTCCTAATCATTATAACAAAAGGGTCCCTGGTCCAGTGTAACAAAGTCCCCTGATCCAGTATAACAAAGTCCCCTAATCAAGTATAACAAAGTCCCCTGTTCGAGTATAACAAAGTCCCCTAATTGAGTAAAACAAAGCCCCCTGCTCGAGTATAACAAAGTCCCCTGGTCGAGTTTAGCAAAGTCCCCTGATCGAGTATAACAAAGCCTCCTCATCGAGTATAAAAAAGTCCCCTGATCGAGTATAACAAAGTCCCCTGGATGAGTATAACAAAGTCCCCTCATTGAATATAACATATCCCCTGACTGAGTATAACAAAGTCCTCTGGTCGAGTATAAAAAAGTCCCGTGATCGAGTATAACAAAGCCCCCTGCTCGAGTATAACAAAATCCCCTGGTCGAGTTTAGCAAAGTCCCCTGATCGAGTATAACAAAGCCTCCTCATCGAGTATAAAAAAGTCCCCTGATCGAGTATAACAAAGTCCCGTGGATGAGTATAACAAAGTCCCCTAATCGAATATAACATATCCCCTGATTGAGTATAACAAACTCCCCTGGATGAGTATAACAAAGACCCCTGATCGAATATACCTCAACATATCCCTGATTGAGTATAACAAAAGTCACTCTAATTAGAGGTATAAAAAGTCAGTCAGTATAACCAAAAGTCCTGGTCGGGTATATGAGTCCTCATCGAGAATAACAGAATCATTGGTCAAGTAAAAAGTCTGGTCGAGTATAACCTAAAGTCCCCTGGTCAGTATAGAAGTCCGTGATCGAGTATAACAAAAGCCTCCTCATCGGTATAACAAGGATCCTTGTCGAGAGTATAGCAAAGCCCCTGCTCGAGAGTATAACAAGATCCCCATCAGGTCAAAAAAAGGAAGCACTCCCTAATCGGTATAAGAAAGTCCCTGATCCAGTATAACAAAAGCCGTCTAATCCGTGTAACAACGTCCCCTGGTCGAGTATAACAAAGTCACCTGTTCGAGTCTAACAAAGTCCCCTCATCGAGTATAACAAATTCCCCTTATCGAGTATAACAAAGTCCCCTTATCGAGTTTAACAAAGACCCCTAATCGAGTATAACAAAGGCCCCTGGTCGAGTATAACAAAGTCCCTGATCGAGTATAACAAAGTCCCTAGGTCGAGCATACCAAAGTCCCCTAATCGATTATAACAAAGTCCCACGGTCGAGTATAGCAAAGGGCCCTGATCGAGTAAAACAAAGTCCCCTGATCGAGCATAACAAAGTCCCCTAATCGATTATAACAAAGTCCCCTGGACGAGTATGACAAAGGGCCCTGATCGAGTAAGACTAAGTCCCCTCATCGAGTATAAAAAAGTCCCCTAATCATGTATAACAAAGTCCCCTGGTCGAGTATAGCATATCCCCTGATCGAATATAAAAAAGGCCCCTAGTCGAGTATAACAAAGTCCTCTGATCGAATATAACAAAGTCCCCTGATCGAGTATAACATATCCTCTGATCGAGTATAATAAAGTCCCTTGAGGAGTATAACAAAGTCCCCTGATCGAATAAAAGAAAGTCCCCTGGTCGAGTTTAACAATGTCCCCTGATCGAGTATAACAAAGGCCCCTCATCGAGTATAGCAAAGTCCATTGGTCAAATATAGGAAAGTCCACTCATCGAGTATAACAAAGTCCCCCGATCGAGTATAACAATGGCCTCTGGTCTAGTATGAGAAAGTCCCCTGATCATGTATAAAAAAGTCCCCTGGTCTAGTATAACAAAGTCCCCTAAACGAGTATAACAAAGTCCCCTGGTCGATTATAGCAAAGTCCCCGGGTCGAGTATAACAAAGCCCCCTCATCGAGTATAACAAAGGCCCCTGATCGAGTATAACAAAGTCCCCTGATAGAGTATAACAAAGTCTTCTGGTCGAGTATAAAAAATCCCCTGATCGAGTATAACAAAGTCTCCTGGTCGAGTATAACAAAGTCCCCTCATCGAGGATAACAAAGTCCATTGGTCAAGTATAAAAAAGTTCCCATGATCGAGCATAGCAAAGTCCCCTGATCGAGTATAACAAAGCCTCCTGATCGAGTATAACAAAGTCCCCTAATCGAGTATAACAAAGCCCAATGCTCGAGTATAACAAAGTCCCCTGGTCGAGTTTAGCAAAGTCCCCTGATCGAGTATAACAAAGCCTCCTGATCGATTATAACAAAGTCCCCTGGTCGAGTATAGCAAAGGGCCCTGATCGTGTAAGACAAAATCCCCTGATTGAGTATAAGAAAGTCCCCTGATCGAGCATAACAAAGCCCCCTGGATGAGTATAACAAAGTTCCGTGATCGAGTATAACAAAGTCCCCTGATCGAGTATAACAAAGTCCCCTGATCGAGTATAACAAAGTCCCCTAATCGAGTATAAAATGTCCCCTGTTCCAGTGTAACAAAGTCCCCTGATTGAGTATAAAAAAGTCCCCTGGTCGACTATAGCAAGTCCTCTGGTCGAGTATAACAAAGCCCCCTCATCGAATATAACAAAGGCCTCTAATCGAGTATTACAATGTCCCCTGATCTAGTATAACAAAGGCCCCTGATCGAGTATAACAAAGGCCCCTGGTCGAGTATAACAAAGTCCCCTGTTCGAGTCTAACAAAAACCCGTATCGAATATAAAAAATTCCCCTTTTCGAGTATAACAATGTCCCCATATCGAGTATAACAAAGTCCCCTAATCGAGTATAACAAAGGTCCCTGGTCGAGTATAACAAAGTTCCCTGATCGAGTGTAACAAAAGTCCCCTGATCGAGAATAACAAAGTCCCCTAATCGAGTATAAAAATGTCCCCTGGTCCAGTGTAACAAAGTCCCCTAATCGAGTATAACAAAGTCCCCTAATCAAGTATAGCAAAGTCCCCTGATCGAGTATAACAAAGGACGCTCATCGAGTATAACAAAGTCCATTGGTCAAATATAGGAAAGTCCACAGATCTAGTATGACAAAGTCCCCTGATCAAGTATAAAAAAGTCCCCTGGTCGAGTATAGCAAAGTCCCCTGATCGAGTATAACAAAGCCCCTTCATCGAGTATAACAAATCCTCTGATCGAGTATAACAAAGTCCTCTGGTCGAGTATGACAAAGTCCCCTGATCGAGTATAACAAAGTCCCCTGGTCGAGTATAACAAAGTCCCCTGATCAAGTATAACAAAGGCCCGTCATCGAGTATAGCAAAGTCCATTGGTCAAATATAGGAAAGTCCCCTGATCGAATATAACAAAGTCCCTGATCGAGCAAAACAAAGTCCTCTGATCGATTATAACAAAGTCCCCTGGTCGAGTATAGCAAAGGGCCCTGATCGAGAAAGACAAAGTCCCCTTATCGAGTATAACAAAGTCCCCTAATCAAGTATAACAAAGCCATCTGGACGAGTATAACAACGTTCCCTGATCGAGTATTACAAAGTCTCTTGGCCCAGTATAACAAAGTCCCCAGATCGAGCGTAACAAAGTCCCCTGATCGATTATAACAAAGTCCCCTGGTCGAGTATAAGAAAGGCCCTGATCGAGTAAGACAAAATCCCCTGATCGACTATAACAAAGTCCCCTAGTCCAGTATAACAAAGTCTCCTGGTCGAGTGTAGCAAAGTCCCCTGATCGAGTATAACAAAGCCTCCTCATCGATTATAACAAAGTCCCCTGATCGAGTATAACAAAAGCCTCCTGCATGAGTATAACAAAGTCCCCTGATCGAGTCCATAAAAGGCCTCTAATCGAGTATAACAAAGTCCTCTGAACAAGTATAACAAAGGAACCTGATCGAGAATAAAAAAGGCCTCTCATCGATTATAACAAAGTCCCCTGATCTAGTATAACAAAGGAACCTGATCGAGAATAAAAAAGGCCCCTCATCGAGTATAAGAAAGTCCCCTGATCGAGTATAACAAAGCCGCCTAATCGAGTATAACAAAGTCCCCTGGTCCAGTATAACAAAGTCCCCTGTTCGAGTCTAACAAAGTCCCCTTATCGAGTATAACAAATTCCCCTTATCGAATATAAAAAGGCCCCTTATCGAGTATAACAAAGTCCCCTAATCGAGTATAACAAAGGTCCCTGTTCGAGTATAACAAAGTTCAATGATCGAGTATAACAACGTTCCCTGATCGAGTATAACAAAGTCTCCTGGTCCAGTATAGCAAAGTCCCCTCATAGAGTATAAAAATGTCCCCTGGTCCAGTGTAACAAAGTCCCCTGATCGAGTATAACAAAGTCCTCTAATCAAGTATAACAAAGTCCCCTGGTCGAGTATAGCAAAGTCCCCTCATCGAGTATAACAAAGCCCCCTGATCGAGTATAACATATCCTCTGATCGAGTATAACAAAGTCCTCTGGTCGAGTATGACAAAGGCCCCTGGTCGAGTATAACAAAGTCCCTTGATCGAGTGTAATAAAAGTCCCCTGATCAGGTATAACAAAACTCCCCTGGTCGAGTAAAACAAAGTACCCTAATCAAGTATAAAAATGTCCCCTGGTCCAGTGTAACAATGTCCCCTGATCGAGTATAAAAAAGTCCCCTGGTCGATTATAGCAAGTCCCCTGGTCGAGTATAACAAAGCCCCCTCATCGAGTATAACAAAGGCCACTAATCGAGTATAACAAAGCCCCCTGATCGAGTATAACAAAGTCCCCTTTAGAGTATAACAAAGTCCCTTGATCAAGTATAACATATTTCCTGATTGGGGATAACAAAGTCCTCTGGTCGAGTATAAAAAAGTCCCCTGATCGAGTATAACAAAGTCCCCTGGTCGATTATAACAAAGTCCCCTAATCGAGTATAACAAAGTCCCTTGATCAATTATAACATATTCCCTGATTGTGGATAACAATGTCCTCTGGTCGAGTATAAAAAAGTCCCCTGGTCGAGTATAACAAAGTTCCCTAATCGAGTATAACAAAGTCCCCTGGTCGAGTGCAGCAAAGTCCCCTGATCGAGTATAACAGAGCCTCCTGATCGAGTATAACAAAGTCCCCTGATCTAGTATAACAAAGGCCCCTCATCGAGTATAACAAAGGCCCCTCATGGAGTATAAGAAGGTCCCTGATCGAGTATAACAAAGCCGCCTAATCGAGTATAACAAAGGCCCATGGTCGAGTATAACAAAGTCCCCTGTTCGAGTCTAACAAAGTCCCCTTATCTAGTATAACACATTCCCCTTATCGAGTATAACAAAGTCCCCTTATCGAGTATAACAAAGTCCCCTAATCGAGTATAACAAAGGCCCCTGGTCGAGTATAACAAAGTTCCCTGATCGAGTGTAACAAAAGTCCCCTGATCGAGAATAACAAAGTCCCCTAATCGAGTATAACAAAGTCCCCTGGTCCAGTATAACAAAGTCCCCTGATCAAGTATAACATATCCCCTGATAGAGTATAACAACGTCTCCTGGCCCAGCTTAACAAAGTCCCCAGATCGAGCATAACAATGTCCCCTAATCGATTATAACAAAGTCCCCTGGTCGAGTATAGCAAAGGGCCCTGATCGAGAAAGACAGTCCTGATCAAGCTATAAAGTCCGATCCTAGTATAACAAAGCCCTGACGAGAATAAAGTCCCCTGGAACCGCGTAGTACCAGAAGTCCCCTGATCGAGTAAACACATATCCCTGATCGAGTATATGTACCTTGGTATATGCAACAAAGTTCTCTGTCGAGTATAAGTTTTAATCGAGTATAACAGCGCCCTGGTTGAGTATAACAAAGTCCTAAGATCAAGTATAACAAAGTCCCTAATCGAGTAAAACAAAGTCCCCCTGATCGAGTATATGATGTCTCCCTGATCGAGTATAAATAAAGTCCTCTGGTCGAGTATGTCAGAAAGACCCTGAACGAAGTATAACAAAGTCCCCTGGTCGTATAACAAGTCCATTGGTCAAATATAGGAGTACTACCGATTGAGCATGACAAAGTCCCCTGATCAAGTATATATAAGAGTCCTCGTCGAGTATAACAAATTCTTGGTCGCGTATAGCAAACTCCTGGTCGAGCACAAAGCATCCCTCATCGAGTATAACAAAGGCCCCTAATCGAGTATAACAGAGTCCCCTGATTGAGTATAACAAAGTCCCCTGATCGAGTATAACAAAGTCAACTGGTTGAGAACAACAAAGACCCCTGATCGAGTAAAACATATCCCCTGATCGAGTATAACAAAGTCCACTGGTCGAGAATAAAAAAGATCCCTGATCGCATATAACAAAGTCCCCTGGTCGTGTATAACCAAGTCCCCTGATCGAGTATAACAAAGGCCCCTCAATGAGTATAACAAAGTCCATTGGTCAAGTATAAAAAAGTCCCCTGGTGGAGTATAACAAAGTCCCCTAATCAAATATAACAAAGTCCTCTGTTCGAGTATAAAAAAGTCCCCTGATCGAGTATAACTAAGCCGCCTTATCGAGTATAACAAAGTCCCCTGGTCGAGTATAACAAAGTCCCTGTTCGAGTCTAACAAAGTCCCCTTATCGTGTGAGACAAAGTCCCCTGATCGAGTATAACAAAGTCCCCTGATCGAGTATAACAAAGCCCCCTGGACGAGTATAACAAAGTCCCCTAATCAAGTATAACAAAGTCCCCTGATCGATTATAACAAAGTCCCCTGATCGAGTATAACATATCCTCTAATCGAGTATAACAAAGTCCTTTGGTCGAGTATGACAAAGTCCACTGATAGAGTATAACAAAGTCCCCTGGTCGAGTATAACAAAGTCCCCTGATCGAGTATAACAAAGGCCCCTCATCGAGTATAGCAAAGTCCATTGGTCAAATATAGGAAAGTCCACTGATCGAGTATAACAAAGTCCCAGATCGAGCATAACAAAGTCCCCTGATCGATTATGACAAAGTTCCCTGGTCGAGTATAGCAAAGGGCCATGATCGAGTGAAACAAAGTCCCCTGGTCAAGTATAACAAAGGCCCTGATCGAGTAAGACAAAAACCCCTGATTGAATATAACAAAGTCCCCTGATCGAGTATAACAAATCCCTCTGGACGAGTATAACAAAGTCCCCTGATCGAGTATAACAAAGTCCCCTGATCGAGTATTACATATCCACTGATCGAATATAACAAAGTCCCTGGTGGAGTATAACAAAGTCCCCTGATCGAGTATCACAAAGTCTCCTGGTCGAGTATAACAAAGTTTTCTAATCGAGTATAAAAAGGCCCCTCGTCGAGTATAACAAAGTCCTCTGATCGAGAATAACAAAGTCCCCTGATCGAGTATAACATATCACCTGATCGAATATAACAAATTCTTCTTGTCGAGTATAACAAAGTCCCCTGATCGAGTATAACAAAGCCCCCTGCTCGGGTATAGCAAAGTCCCCTAATCGAGTCCAAAAAAGGCCTCTAATCGAGTATAAGAAAGTCCCCTGAACAAGTATAACAAAGCCGCCTAATCGAGGATAACAACGTCCCCTGGTCGAGTATAACAAAGTCCCCTGTTCGAGTCTAACAAAGTCCCCTTATCGAGTATAAAAAATTCCCCTTATCGAGTATAAAAAAGTCCCCTTATCGAGTATAACAAAGTCCCCTAATCGAGTATAACAAAGGCCCCTTGTCGAGTATAACAAAGTCCCTGATCGAGTATAACAAAGTCCCTAGGTCGAGCATACCAAAGTCCCCTAATCGATTATAACAAAGTCCCCCGGTCGAGTATAGCAAAGGGCCATGATCGAGTAAGACAAAGTCCCCTGATCGAGTATAACAAAGTCCCCTGATGGAGAATAACAAAGCCCCCTGGATGAGTATCACAAAGTTCCCTGATCGAGTATAACAAAGTCTCCTGATCCAGTATAACAAAGTCCCCTGATCGAGTATAACAAAGTCCCCTAATCGAGTATAAAAATGTCCCCTGGTCCAGTGTAACAAAGTCCCCTCATAGAGTAAAAAAAAGTCCTTTGGCCCGGTATAACAAAGTCCCTAGATCGAGCATACCAAAGTCCCCTGATCGATTATAACAAAGTCCCCCGGTTGAGTTTAGCAAAGGCCCCTGATCGTGTAAGACAAAATCCCGTGATCGAGTATAAGAAAGTCCCCTGATCGAGTATGACAAAGCACCCTGGATGAGTATAACAAAGTTCTCTGAACGAGTATAACAAAGTCTCCTGATCGAGTATAACAAAGTCCCCTGGTCCAGTATAACAAAGTCCCCTGATCGAGTATAACATATCCCCTGATCGAGTATAACAACGTCTCCTGGCCTAGTTTAACAAAGTCCCCATATCGAGCATAACATTGTCCCCAAATCGATTATAACAAAGTCCCTTGGTCGAGTATAACAAAGGGCCCTGTTCGAGTAAGAATAAGTCCCCTCATCGAGTATAACAAAGTCCCCTAATCGTGTATAACAAAGTCCCCTGGTCGAGTATAGCATATCTCCTGATCGAATATAATAAAGTCCCCTAGTCGAGTATAACAAAGTCCTCTGATCGAATAAAACAAAGTCCGCTGATCGAGTATAACATATCCTCTGATCGAGTATAACAAAGTCCCTGGTGGAGTATAACAAAGTCCCCTGATCGAATATAACAAAGTCCCCTGGTCGAGTTTAACAATGTCCCCTGATCGAGTATAACAAAGGCCCCTCATCGAGTATAACACAGTCCCCTGATCGAGTATAACAAAGTCCTCCTGCTAAAGTCCTCTCAATGAGTATAACAAAGTCCCCTGATCGAGTATAGCAAAGTCCCCTGATCGAGTAAAACCAAGTCCCCTAATCGAGTATAAAATGTCCCCTGTTCCAGTGTAACAAAGTCCCCTGATCGAGTATAAAAAAGTCCCCTGGTCGACTATAGCAAGTCCTCTGGTCGAGTATAACAAAGCCTCCTCATCGAATATAACAAAGGCCTCTAATCGAGTATAACAAAGTCCCCTAATCTAGTATAATAAAGGCCCCTGATCGAGTATAACAAAGGCCCCTGGTCGAGTATAACAAAGTCCCCTGTTCGAGTCTAACAAAAGTCCCTGATCGATAGTCGTACTAACAAAGCCCCCACCGAGTATAAAAATGTCCCCGGTCCAGTATAACAAAGTCCCTGATCGAGTATAACAAAGTCCCCTAATCAAGTAGCATAACAAAGTCCCCCATATAACAAAGTCCCCTAATTGAGTATAACAAAGCCCCCTGCTCGAGTATAACAAAGTTCCCTGGTCGAGTTTAGCAAAGTCCCCTGATCGAGTATAACAAAGCCTCCTGATCGAATATAAAAAAGTCCCCTGATCGAGTATAAGAAAGTCCCCTGGATGAGTATAACAAAGTCCCCTGATCGAGTATAACATATCCTCTGATTGAGTATAACAAAGTC